>NC_084599.1:4302124-4602124 GCF_033807715.1 Cololabis saira | reverse complement strand
CTCCAACTTCACCTTTACTAACTTTAGGGTTGTGTGAAAGTGACAGCTGTGCTTCTGCAGATCTTCCCGCGGGATCTGGCCTGCATGTCCACCATGATGACGTTTGAGTATCTGAGCCAGCTGTGCCAGAATAAAGAGCAGCCGTGTTCACTACCAGCTGGACTCAAGGACCTGCACGGTATGTGAACCATAACACCATGCACAACTGCATCTTCTTTAATCACATGACTCAGTCTAGATCCCAGTCTTCACCACACTGATTTCCATTAGCTTCCATCTGAAAGTGGACTTTGCGCCCATCATCCCTCTGAAGGGTTTGTAATCACGTTAGAGCAATAAAGACAATAGGATTACTCTCCATAATCTTTGAACAAAAGGAAGGGTCTTTGTTGGGTCTAATGGGTTGAGTGTTCTCCGCTTAGAACACGTAGAACACGCTTAGAAGTGAATCGCTTTTGAACTTTTTCAGTTTGTGTCGGCACTATGGAGCTAGAACAGTCTCATAATTCGCAAATGCACACACCGATTCACAAATGCACACACCGTTTCACAAATGCACAGGACAAGTTTCACAAATGCACACACCGATTCACAAATGCACACACCGTTTCACAAATGCACACACCGTTTCACAAATGCACAGGACAAGTTTCACAAATGCACAGAACAATTCACACGTGCGTAGGACAAGATATACAAATGTATTTCTGATGCACACACAAATATAACCTGATTTACAAAGGTTTTTTTGTCTGTGAGCTGCGCTGGATTTGTGTGTGACTTTTGAGAACCCCTGACGTGACTCCATCCACAAATACGTTTTTTTTAACACAAAAGGATCTGCAACCAATCAGATGTCTTCCTTTGTTTCAGCCAATTATAAGAGCGCCACCCACGTGGGGGACGATTTACTCTAAACCAATCAGATTAAAGGGGGGACACACCTGCTGTTTGAGCTGCATTAGCGCCGTTCACAAAAATGATAAATATTTGGAGTTGGTGGAATAAAGATAAATAAACAAGACAGCAACACAGATGTAGAGGAGATCCCTGCTGTGCTTTTCTTGTGATCTCGTAAAGAAAACAGCGCGATCGGAGATGGTTTGTCGGGCCGTTCAACCAGAGCCGTCGGGAGACTGGAGAGCTGATCAATGAGACAGGGAGAACTGATCAGCTGCGACGGGCAGACCCCGCAGCTCTCTGGCCGCGCTGCAGCCGAGTCACTTTCTGTGCCGTGCGGCCCCTCGGAAATGATGCCAGCTTTTGCAAAAGCCCGAACAACAGTCCAACCCAGCAGACACGTCAGCCCACGCATCTACAATCCTTCAACAGTAAACGACGGAGCCCGCTGACCGAGCGGCAGCCGACACGTCGGCTGTCGGGGGGTTCCTCCAGCATTCCGGTCCGCCTCTGCGGCGCAGCTCTCCCGGGAGCAGCGTCTCGTTCTCGGTAGCAAGTCCAAGTCTCCCCGTCCGCCCCAGGTGTCCCGCCACGGAGCCGCCGCCGGGCAATCACAGGCAATTCACGCGCCCCCCTTCCCCATTTAACGTTCTCATGGTGGTCTCTACTACGGCCGCAAATCACGCCCCCCCCCATTCCCCCTTAACTTCTCATGGTGGCCTCAATTACGTCCGCCTTATGGATCCGCGTTAAATTGACGCGTACCCTACGCCGTAGGCTCTGCGTTGGTGTAACGCGGATCATAAATCAGCCTTTATAATAATACAATGGGCGCATTGCGTCATTTGGCGCGCGGCACATTTAAAAAAAAAATAAAAGACGTTTATATGCGCCTAATGGTCGCAAAAATACGGTATCTACTCAGCACGTTAGACCCCTAATGGAAAAGAACCAAACCGAGGCGAGTCGGGCTGAGTAGGTACTAGTGGAAAAGCACCGTAAGTCCCTGCTAGAGTCTGAATCCAGGTCATCTCTACTGCATGACAAAGCACATTAGTTGTATCTTTATTTTCAAATGGAAGCGTTGATGGTCAGAAGTGAATGTGTTGTGTTCAGGAGACGTCCAGACCTCCGAGGACAGCATCCACATGGTTCCTTTCCAGTTCGACCTCATCCAGCTGCTCCCCAACTGCCAGCAGGTGGAGCTGTTCTTCCTCACCTTCAGTGCAGGTACTGCATTCATCCTCACCTTCAGTGCAGGTACTGCATTCATCCTCACTTTGCTCTGGAGGGGACTCAGTCCTCCGGGACATGCAGGCCGTTTAGGCGGCGTTTGCAGAGACCTAACTGATGTTTACAGCGACGTAACTGATGTTTACAGCGACGTAACTGATGTTTACAGCGACGTAACTGATGTTTACAGCGACGTAACTGATGTTTACAGCGACGTAACTGATGTTTACAGCGACGTAACTGATGTTTACAGCGACGTAACTGATGTTTACAGCGACGTAACTGATGTTTACAGCGACGTAACTGATGTTTACAACGACGTAACTGATGTTTACAGCGACGTAACTGATGTTTACAGCGACGTAACTGATGTTTACAGCGACGTAACTGATGTTTACAGCGACGTAACTGATGTTTACAGCGACGTAACTGATGTTTACAACGACGTAACTGATGTTTACAGCGACGTAACTGATGTTTACAGCGACGTAACTGATGTTTACAGCGACGTAACTGATGTTTACAACGACGTAACTGATGTTTACAGCGACGTAACTGACGCTTGCAACGACGTAACTGATGTTTACAGCGACGTAACTGATGTTGACAGCGACGTAACTGACGTTTACAACGACGTAACTGATGTTTACAGAGACCTAACTGATGTTTACAGAGACGTAACTGATGTTTACAGAGACCTAACTGATGTTTACAGAGACCTAACTGACGTTTACAACGACGTAACTGATGTTTACAGAGACCTAACTGATGTTTACAGAGACCTAACTGATGTTTACAGAGACCTAACTGATGTTTACAGAGACGTAACTGATGTTTACAGCGACGTAACTGATGTTTACAGCGACGTAACTGATGTTTACAGCGACGTAACTGACGTTTGCAAAGACGTAACTGATGTTTGCAACGACGTAACTGATGTTTGCAACGACGTAACTGATGTTTGCAACAACGTAACTGATGTTTGCAACGACGTAACTGATGTTTGCAACGACGTAACTGATGTTTGCAACAACGTAACTGATGTTTGCAAAGGCGTAACTGATGTTTGCAACGACGTAACTGACGTTTGCAACGACCTAACTGATGTTTACAGCGACCTAACTGATGTTTGTTGGTTGCTGGTTGTGTGTCTTGTGCTCAGCTGTGGAGAACGAGGAGCAGGTTCCCAGCTCCACCTGCCTGCCCAACGAGCTGCTGCTGGGCCTGTTCCACGGCAGCCTGGAGCACGAGCTCAGCGACCGGGAGATTCCCCTGGCGGCCACGGACCACGCCGCCTTCATGCACCACATCTTGCAGCGAGAACGAGACGGCCACGGTGCTCCGTTCAGTTTACCCGTGATCAAAGGTGAGGCCGGTCCTGGAACTTACTGGACTGCATGGAAACCTGAATCTCCCTAAAGAGGGAACGTGCATGACGTCACAGATGAGACTTCACAAGGGGTTACGCACACTGAGTGTCGGAAAGACTGAGTGTCGGAAAGACTGAGTGTCGGAAAGACTGAGTGTCGGAAAGACTGAGTGTCGGAAAGACTGAGTGTCGGAAAGACTGAGTGTCGGAAAGACTGAGTGTCGGAAAGACTGAGTGTCGGAAAGACTGAGTGTCGGAAAGACTGAGTGTCGGAAAGACTGAGTGTCGGAAAGACTAAGACCCCGTCCACACGTAGCCGGGTATTTTTAAAAACGAATATTTCCCCCCTCCGTTTATAAAAAAATTTGCATCCACACGTAACCGAAGATCTGCGTTTTCGACCACATTCATAAGCATTCTTACCTGTAGATAATCTGCGGCTCCCGGGGAAGCTCCGCGGGCTCCGCCGCTCCGCCGCTCCGCCGCTCCGGGGCTCCGGGGGGCTCGGCGGGGCTCGGCGGGGCTCGGCGGAGGTTCAGCCTCCGCGGCTCCGCGGAGCCCTCTGTGTCGGTGTAACGCAGTAAGCGGCCGGTCAAGAGCAGAGACCATTTATTTAATAAATGGCTTGGAGAACAGATGCTGGATCATCTGTATTTCTATAGTAAACAAAAGTCGCACGTCAGAGCAGATTTGTTGTTGTTTTGGCGCATAATGTGACGTTCGAAAACGCAAATCTCCGGTTATGTGTGTCCACACGCATCTACATAAACGGAGTTTTCAAAAATCTTCACTTTGCCCGGAGTTTTTTTAAACCTTCGTTTATTTGCGTTTTCGTGTGGATGACAGGTCAAAACGGAGGAAAATATCTCCGGTTTAGCAGATACCCGCAGATATCCGGCTACGTGTGGACGGGGTCTGAGTGTCAGAAAGACTGAGTGTCAGCGTAAACTTTCAGTTTGAGCAACTGGAAAACATCTAAAATAGGAAAGAGCTGTTGTGCGATCGACTGTACTCATAGATTTAGCAAGAAATCTGAGTTATCGTTTTACAGACTGCTGAAAAATAAGCTTAAGAGAGACAAATGGATCGCTGCACGGGTCACTGTCAAGTCCAACTGCCTTTAGTTTAAGCTGATAATCAGCTGTTATCCCGTCTTCTCCACTAGTTGCAGCTGTTTTTACCACTCAGTGTGAGTAAGGGGGCTGGTCCAGTGGGGAAGACGTCACTGCAGACCCTCTATAACAGAAGTGTGCGGGTTTTACGTGTGGTCCAGCTCTGTCTTTTCTGTCTCTTCTCTCCGTGTCAGAGGAATGTTTGAAACCTGCGGACAGACAGGACACCATGACGTCCTTCCACACCAGCATCAGCAGCAAAGACGTGATGGGATCTACCAGCACTCTCCAGGTAACCACACCCACACAGGCTGACGCTTCTCCATTCTCAGGACTAATATAGAAGTTATTCTTCAACTATTCTTTGCTTTTCACATCAGCTTCATTTCATGTGTTCGTACACGTCGACAACCCTGATTACCAAGACAGTTGTGACGCTCCGTAACATGTCAATAAACACGGATCGCACCAACGTTTTTAACAGTTTTTAAATCTCTTAACGGTCTTGGGCCTTCTTATCTGTCTGATCTGCTTTTACCCTGTAAACCCTGGCGGACCCTGAGGTCCTCCGGCACCGGCCTTTTAATCATTCCCAAAGTTAGAACCATAACCCACGGTGAGTACTGCAAAAACTCAAAATCTTACCAGAATATTTGTCTTATTTCTAGTTAAAATGTCTAATTTTTAGTCAACAAATCTCATTACACTTAAAACAAGAGTCATTACCAGAAAAGTAACTTGTTATTTGACAATTTTCACCTGTTTCAAGTTTCACTTGAAATAAGTAGAAAAATCTGCCAGTGGGACAAGATTTATCTTCTCATTACAAGCAAAAAAATCTTGTTCCACTGGCAGATTTTTCTACTTATTTTAAGTGAAAATCTACTTGAAACAGGTGAAAATTGTTGTTTTTTCCAGTGATTAGTCTTGTTTTAAGTGTAATGAGATTTTCTTGACTAAAAATGAGACGTTTTAACTAGAAATAAGACAAATATTCTTGTTAAGATTTTGAGTTTTTGCAGTGAGGCATCATTTCATTACTACGGCCCACGTCTGTGGAACAGCCTGCCGGAGAAACCTCAGGACCGTAGAGACTGTTGATGCTTTTAAAAGCTCAAGACTCACCTTTTTAAATCAGCTTTTAGCTGATTTCTTTTAGTCTTTCTTGTATACCCTTGTTTGAACTAGCTGTTCTTGTTATTTTAACCCAGGTTTTATGGTTTTAAGTTGTTCTTACAGTTGTTTTAGCATGTCTTGCTTTCTAGACCTACTTTTAGGATTTTATGTTATACTTTTAAACTCTTTTAGTGTGTATTTTAACCTCATAGCCAGGGCTGCACATAACTATTTTGGTCTGGTGCTCAGAGGAGCCCCTGGATATGTGACTTGGGGCTCCAAAAACGCAGTGACCCGTCTCGCCGGATCGATAAAAGAGGGCTGCAGGAATAAGTTATAGGCAAAACGATATTTATTCACTTATAAAGATGAATTAACAAATTATGGTGCGTGTTAGTCTGTAGAGTCAGTATAAAAGTTACAGTTTTTATCGGCCAGATTGGGATGCTCATGGCATATTTTGCACCTAGGGTTGCCAACTTTCAGAAATAGAAATAAAGGACGGCCCAATTTAAGCAGCGCAGGAGCCAAAAAAAAGCCCCAAAACTTCTAAACTGCATAAAAATGTGTTTATTTTATATGAAAAAACGTGTTCTTTAATAGCATTGAACTTGCATGACTGTACAGACAGCCAACCATATAGCAGCTGAAATAGCTAGGAGCTATGCTCTGTATGTCCACATCAGCCAAGGTGTAGAATATTGCTTCAGGTGAAGAATATGGTGTAAAAGTTAACTATTTCAATAATTCAACTAGAATTTGGTGTAAAAGTTAACTTATTTCAATAATTCAACTAGAATATGGTGTAAAAGTTAATTTATTTCAATAATCAACTAGAATATGGTGTAAAAGTTAATTTATTTCAATAATTCAACTAGAATATGGTGTAAAAGTTAATCTATTTCAATAATTCAACTTAAAAGGTGAAACTAATATATTACCTAGTCTTATTACATGCAAAGCAAGATATGTTGAACCTTTATTTGTTATAATTTTGATGATGGAATTGTTTATTGATTTCATAAAATATTCTCTAATTTATTTTTTATTTGGGGTTTTCATAAACTGTGAGCCATAATCAGAGAGCAGCGTCTTGCTGGTGCAGGTAACTGCTGCACGCAGTGACGGACGCTGGCTGATTTATGGTTCCGCGTTGCACCAACGCAGAGCTTACGGGGTAGGATACGCGGGAGCGCGAACGTACGGTACGCGTCGCCGCGTAACATCATGCAGCCACTTCTCTGCGAACACACGTTTTCTGTTTGATTCGGGTAGTGGTTCAGTTTGGCGTCTCTTTGTAGTTGGTGGTGGTGGAACGCCAAAATAATTACTTAATGACGCTTGATACTTGGACATTTTGACCAGACGTGTCGGGGTTTGTTCAGTAGAGCTGATCCTTACCTCTTTTCCTCCCCAACCCACCGCCGCAACGAGCATGGAGGGGGAGTAAGGACGCGCTGTGATTGGCCAGTACCAACTTTGAGTGGCAGTTCTGGGGAAAAGCTCTCCCAATAGATTTTTTAATATTAGTATTCTGGTCTGGCCACAACCAATAATATGAGCCCCAGCTGTTGGTACGCAAAAGCGCTTCGCAGCACAAGATTGACAGCGCACTGTGGATTTTGACGGCGCATGCGCTCTGGCGGCCCACTTATGTGCAGCCCTGCTCATAGCCTATCTTATCCTGCTTTCTTTTAGCTTTTAGCTTTATAAAACATGATTATTTTTTATGTAAAGCGCTTTGAGCTGTGTTTTTTATTTATATATTATAAATAAAGTTTGATTTGATCTGTAAATCTCATAAACTCATATTTTATTCCCAGTAAATGATGCGGAGTTATTAGCTCATGTTGATTTTGATCTCAGAAAAGCAGAAACAGGGTTGTCTTTTTTAGCAACAGCTGTCTGTAAACATCTGGGAGGCGAGGAGACCAGTTCCTGGAGAGGACGTGTGGAACTTTACGTGTTTTAAAAAAGCGAGGGATTGCTACGGAAGAGTATTAGGGCCAGGCAGGAGAAAAATAAAAAAAAACAAACATTTTTTTTTTCATTACACACTTGTTGAAAGTTGAAATGTCGAGAAAAAAGTCAAAATGTCGAGGATAATGTTGAAATGTTGAGAAAAAAGGCAAAATCTCGACTTTATTCTTGAAATTGTATTTCAACATTATTCCCGACATTTCAACTTTTTTCTCGAAGTGCACAATAAAAAAAAATCTTCCCCTCTCAAGTCCTTTTTCTCCTAATACTCGGCCCTAATACTCTTCCGTAGATTGGACTGGAGTTAGTATTTGCAGCCCTGGCCAGCACGGCTCTGTTCAGGCTACATTTACTGGGAGAAAAACCAGTAAACCCAGGAGGAATATATTCCTCTGACAGACCCTTGTCTGGTCCGTCCTCGCGTCCAGGTCCCCGTGTTCCTTCTGTCTCTGGATGACTGTTTAGCAGTAGAAGCAGATGTGTGCGATGGCTGCTGCGTGTTGTTCTGATTTCCCCCTGACCTGCAGAGTTTCAGTAACGAGGAGCTGGTGGATGAAGAGCAGCTGCTGCTGGAGAGGAGCTGCTCCACCCCTCAGTGGAGATGCTACGCCAAGTACATCAGCTCCCAGCAGCTCCTCCTCACCTTCCTGCCCGCTACCTTTGCAGGTGCAACGCCTTTTCCTTTCTACATTCTGCTAGGATATGGAAGTTAGATTTGATTTTGTACATGTAAAAGACAACAATTAAAGAGAAGATAAGAAAACAAAAAATACAAAACAAAACAAAGAATTTCATACTTTAACATTTAATATCTTAATTTACATGTGCAAAAAGGAGTAGGCAGAGTATAACGGCAGAGCTGAAAGCAGTAACCATGAAACTGTGTGGGTTTTGCAGACGTGCTGATGTTGATGGCGTCATCAGTGGAGACGGAGCCTCTGGGAAACACCAGCATGAAGGAGGACAGCACTCTGACTCCCAGCATCTCCCTGTCAGACTCCACCGGCCTCAGCCCGGCCACCAAGCTGCCCTGGAGCTCCAGCGGAGGCCCGGAGAGGTCCGAGCTCGGCCCGGAGAGGTCCGAGCCCGGTCTCAGCCCGGAGAGGTCCGAGCCCGGCTTCAGCCCGGCCACGGAGCTGCGGCGGAGCTCCACCGGAGGCCCGGCCTCCACCAGCTCTCCGGTCCTCTCCCCCCTGCCGGAGGGCCACACGGGTCTCACGGGGCTGGACCGGGACTGCCTTGAGGGGAAACCCCCGTCCGCCTCAGGTGGGTCAGCAAAGGTGCAGTTCAGTCTTCTACGGAAGAGTGTTAGGGCCATGCAGGAGAAAAGAGGTTTTTTTTTATTGTGCGCTTGGAGAAAAAAGTTGAAATGTCAAGATTAATGTTGCTGTGTACATACATCTACTGATGCCTCTAGAGACATCTTCAGTGATGTTCCTGGAATCATCGGGTGTTTCGGGTCTTTCAACATCATACACCCTCCTCCAGGTGACCCAACTGGGGCTGATCAGACCCCGGCTTGTGTCCAGATGGCTAGCTGGCTAACATGACTCCATGGCCCTCTTCTTTTGAGCCACAGCCATCTTGAGGCTCTCTCTGCCGCATCGCTGGTGCTGCGGATGGCTCTCCTCTTCCTCTCTTCCACGATGCCTAAATTGCTAAAGGCTCTGGCCAAAGAACAGCCGCAAAACCTCTGCATCCTACCTCCACTGGAAGACACCTCGCTCTCCACCCTGCCTGCTGACAGTCACTGACCAGTCCCGCGTACTTGGAAAGTTTCCTCTCGAAGGCTTCTTCCAAGCGTTCTTCCCATGGAACTGTCAGCTCCAGCATCACTGTTTGCTTGGTGACTCTGACACGAGGACTATGTTTGGCCGCAGGGTGGTAACAGCAATGTGGCTGGGGAACTTCAGTTGTCGTTCCAGGTCCACCAGCAGCTGCCAGTCTCTTGCAGAGGTCAGGATGCCAGCAGATGATCTTCTGGCAGGGGTTGCCTGCTCCCCAGCTCTGACAAAGGCAATGGTTCTCTTGGAGGGCCGGAACTGCTTTGCCCACACAAGTCCAGCGCTGATGGCATCAGCAATGGTCTTAAGGACTTGGTCATGCCTCCAACGGTACCTTCCATCTCCAAGTGCCCTGGTGCAGCAGCTGAGGATGTGTTCTAGGGTTCCTAGCTTGTAACAGGGGGCATGCTGGTGTCTCTGCTAAGCCCCATGTGTGCAGGTTTGATGGGCTTGGGAGCATGTCATAGACTGCCTGGATGAGGAATTTGATGCGTTGGGGCTCGGCTCTCCAGAGCTCAGTCCAGGTCACCTTCCTCTCTATCGCATTCTCCCATCTTGTCCAGGCTCCCTGTTGTTTCATCCCCACTGCCTTGCAGGATCTTGTCTCCTCCTCTACTGCTCTCACCTCCTCCCGGACAAGGCACCGCCTCTCCTTCCCCTTGGTGTTGAATTGAGGAGTTGGAAAGGACCCTAGTCCAGCTCGGCCCCGCGTGACCACTCCCACCAGGTTTTTGTGACGTAGCCTGGCCTCTGCCTCTTGGACAGCATCCTCTGCTCTCCACTTCCTGCCAGTCCTCACATGGATCCCAGCATTGGCCACCTTTGGGTCACTTGAATCCCTGTACTGCACCACCTCTCTGGCTCTTGTCACCTTGAATTCCTCCTCCAAGGATCTAAAGGGCAGCTGCAGTTTGTTGTTGCGCCCATACAGAGCGATGCTGCTCAGGCTCTTCGGTAACCCAAGCCATCTTCGGAGGTGTTTGCTGACCTTCCTCTCCAGGGTCTCAACCGCTGAGATTGGGAAGGCGTAGACAAGGAGGGGCCACAGGATCCTGGGGAGAATGCCATGCTGGTAGATCCAGGCTTTGAACTTCCCAGGAAGGCCTGTCTTGTCCACAGTTTTCAGCCAGCCATCCAACTCAGTGCAAGTGGACTGAACTGATGTTTTGTCTCTCAGACAGCTGTCAAAAGCCTTGCCCAAGCTCTTGACTGGCTTCTCTGAGATGGTAGGGATGGCTTTGCCGGAGATGGTAAACTTAAATTTGTCCTCCACCCTCCACTCTCCTCCACTTCAGCACCATAGATCTAGATTTGGCTGGTTTAAAACTCATCCGGGCCCACTCCACTAGCTTCTCGAGACCCTTTAGAATCCAACGGCAACCTGGGACTGATTCAGTGGTGACTGTGAGGTCATCCATGAATGCCCTGATGGGTGGCTGCCGTTGTCCGGATCTCGATTGAGGCCCTCTGCACTCTGGCTCCGCAGACTTGATGAGCATGTTCATGGCTAGGGAGAACAGTGTCACAGAGATGGTACACCCTGTGACAATGCCAATCTCTACCTTGTGCCAAGATGATGTCGTTGCTCCATAGGAAACCCTCATCCTGAAGTTGTCGTAATAGTCAGTGATGAGGTCTCTACACCTGCTGGGGACATGATGTTTCGTCAGTGTGAGTTGGACCAGCTTGTGAGGAATGGAGCCGAAAGCATTTGCCAGGTCGAGCCATAACACTGACAGGTTGCCTTTGTTCTCTCTGGCCTCCCGGATTAGCTGTGTCACCACACCGGTATGCTCCATACAGCCTGGCATTCCTGGTATGCCACCCTTCTGCACTGATGTATCGATGTAAGTGTTCTTTACCAGGTAGGTGCTCAGGTGTCTTGAGATGGCGCTGAAGAAAACCTTCGCCTCGACACACAGCAGGGATATGGTTCGGAACTGGTCTAGCTGGGTGGAGTTTTCCTCCTTCGGGATCCACACCCCTTCAGCCACTCGCCATTGATGTGGGATCTTCCCCCTTCTCCAGAACACTCGCAGGAGTTTCCATAGACGCTGTAGGAGTTTGGGACAGTTCTTGTGCACTTTGTATGAAGTGCCACTTGGTCCGGGAGCAGAGCTAGCCCTTGCTTTGTGGACAACCTCTCTGACTTCCTTTAGCTGCAGCTCAGTCATGTCGAAACTGCACTTCCGGAACAGGGGGGGTTGAAATACAATTTCGAGAAAAAAGTCGACATACAATTTGGTGAATAAAGTGGAAATGTCTCCTCTGCCCCATCAAATCCAGTTAGGAGAGCGACTGACAGAGTTTAGACTGAATTTCTTTGTTACTGAAGCCGATTCTGCAGTACAGTTTCACCAGTTCATCTATAGGCCTACGAGGCATTTTGTGAAGACAGTCACATGTTTGTTATAGTCTCAGAAGGTTAACTTTATTCGCGAAATTTTGCCTTTTTTCTTAACATTTCGACTTTTTTCTCGAAATTGTACTTCAACATTAATATCAACATTTTGACTTTTTTCTCGACATTTTGACTTTTTTCTCGACATTTTGACTTTTTTCTCGACATTTCGACTTTTTTCTCGAAATTGTACTTCAACATTAATCTCAACATTTCGACTTTTTTCTCAACATTTCGACTTTTTTCTCAACATTTCGACTTTTTTCTCAACATTTTGACTTTTTTCTCGACATTTGACTTTTTTCTCAACATTTCGACTTTTTTCTCGACATTTTGACTATTCTCAATATTTCGACTTTTTTCTCGAAATTGTACTTCAACATTAATCTCGACATTTCGACTTTTTTCTCAACATTTCGACTTTTTTCTCGACATTCCGACTTTTTTCTCAAACTGCATAATGAAAAAAAAAATCTTCCTCCTCTAAAATATTATTTTGATTTGTCTCCTGCCTGGCCCTAATACTCTTCCGTAGTCTTCACATGAACACGCAGCAGAAACGGCTGAACAACATCAAGTATTGTGCCTTTTCCAGATGTGGGAGAGAAAGAGGGAGTCCAGTTTTCTGAACCCCAGAAGGAAGACTTGCACATGAGCTTCAGCCGGCAGGTTTCCCAGCAGAGCGGCGGCGAGGGCAGCCAGTTCCGGTGCCCCGTGTACGTGTACAACTGCTCCCTGGAGCAGCTGAAGGAGCAGCTGGTGCACCCCAGCTCCAGCTCCAGCTCCTGCTCCAGCTCCGGCTCCGGCTCCAGCTCCAGCCGCCAGCCCAGGGACATCTTCTTCAGGTGAGACTCCGGGACAGAGGGTGGTCAGAGCCGTCTGGGGGGTGAGGACACGTCTCTGTTGCTCTGCTAGGATCAGATCAGTCTGGAGGTGATGGTTCAGGTTGGTTTGGACCAGCATTCGTTGTAGCTGCAGCTGTAATGTGTAACAGTCATGAAAACACCAACGTCGTAGTCGAGAGAGAAAGTGAGAGAGAGGTGTCTGCAGCAAGCAATGCAGAAAATACACAAATATTGATGTTGTTGGGATCATCTAAAGACACGAGCCTCCAGTTTAGCTTCAGGTTGTTTTTTTTAACAATATTTTTTATTGAAGTTAAACATGCATATCAAAACGTATGCCAAATGTACAAACATTTTCCACATATGTATACATATATACAGGACTGTCAGAAAATTAGAATATTGTGATTTTCTGTAATGCAATTAAAAAAAACAAAAATGTCATACATTCTGGATTCATTACAAATCAACTGGAATATTGCAAGCCTTTTATTATTTCAATATTCCTTATCATGGCTTACAGCTTAAGAAAACTCAAATATGCTATCTCAAAATATTAGAATATTCTGGGAATCTTAATCTTAAGCTGTAAACCATAATCATCAATATTAAAATAATAAAACGCTTGCAATATTTCAGTTGATTTGTAATGAATCCAGAATGTATGACATTTTTGTTTTTTTTAATTGCATTACAGAAAATAAAGAACTTTATCACAATATTGTAATTTTCTGAGACAGTCCTGTATATCCCCTCAAACAATCACACATACACACAGACATCAAACTGATAAAATGTCGTAAATTAAAAGGCAGGATCAGCACATTCACATTGCCAGTGTAGGTTTTGTTATTAGTTAGTGCTATCCATTTCGTTGGTTAAGAAAGACATACATGAGTCCCAAATATCTATAAACTCTGTCTCTTTACCTTTGCCAATATAAGTCAACCTATCCAGTCCAAGAACCGTCATCAGCTCCTTCTTCCATCATTCAAGTGATGGGGGTTCAGCATTTTTCCAGTGCAATCAATCTTCTTGCATGGAGAAGTCCAGAATCAGTCATTTTCGATTGCTTTGTTGTGTTGATAGTATCTTTGGGGTATATTCCAAGTATGCAGACTTTTGGCATCAAAGGAATGTTAAACTTGGTCATCAGTGATAAACATTTGACGACCTCTTCCCAAAATAACAGAATCTTCGGGCATTCCCATGAGCAGTGCATCAAAGTTCCCTTTTCAGTCAGGCATTTAACACAAACATCTGGAATGTTAGGGCCATAATGGTAAAGTTTAACAGGGGTTAAGTAAACCCTCATTAACCATTTATACTGCAGCAATTTAAATCTTTTGTTAATTTAATTATTTTGGGCCTTTAAACACGCCAATCCCCAATCTCTCTCATTTATCTCATCTTGTATGTCTGTTCTCCTAGCATTTAATCTATCTGATGCTGATTCTATTGAATATTTTGCAAAAAGGTTATAGAATCTATTTGTGTGTTTCTTACCATCCAAATTATTAAGCACAGTTTTCTCAATAACTGATTGGTCATGATTGTCTTATATTTAGTTTAGCTTCAGGTTAATGCTGTGAGGCAGCTCTTATTCCTGACTGTTTTGTCCTTTAGATGGCTGTAAATACTACAATACCCATAATCCACAGCTGCTGTTGGTACACTAGTGTTATTGGCACCCTTTAGTTAGAGCTCCAACCGCTCAGATTTGATTCAGGGGTGAATTTGAGAACGTTTCACTAGGACTTTCTGGAGGAAACTGATAGAATAAGTGGTTTGTAGCTCAGAAATAAATCCAGTAATTCCACGACCAACAGACATGTGGCCTAGTTTTTTCTCAACATTTCGACTTTTTCCTCGTCATTTCAACTTTTTTCTCGACATTTTGCCTTTCGCCATTTGCCTCATTTCTAAGGCTTATACAAGACTTTTCATTTTTTGCGGCTCCTGGTCCAATATGGCTCTAAAACATTTTAGGTTGCTGACCCCTGACCTAAACCCTGGAAGTCAATAATCAGTGCTGAAGTCCTGTTTAGTTGTGCTTTAATACTTGTTACCTTGTGTCTCTGGTTCTTCACGGTTGACGGTAGAAGTCCCGATGCTGCATCCTGGGAGGAGGTGAAGCTGAGGTAGTTCAGCTCCATGCTGTCTCTGCTGCGTCCTGCTGGGCGGGGCTCTGCTTGGTTCTGCTGGCCTCCTGCTCTCATGCTGCTCCAGGCTTCACAGATACTGTCCCTCAGAGAGCAGGAGCTGGGACCTGCTCCTGCTTCCTCCCCCGGCCTTCGCTGCAGTTCTGTCCAAACCCCCAGACCGTGACACCAGTCCCACCTCTGCCTCCTAACCCTGGATCTGAATTGAATTGAATTGAAATTTTATTTCCAACATGAAACAGTAGTGAAAACAAAACAAAAGAATAATAATCAATAATAAATAAATGTAAATAAGAAAACAAAAAGACAAAAATATAAAAAAAAACATGCATCCATCATAATTAACATGCTGGAAAAGGAGTAAGAAGAAGTAAAAACTTACTAAATCCTACCCCCTAAACTCTATTTAATTATAATCAGAATGACATATCTATATATATCTATATATACATCTATATATAACACATACACACACATATATATTGTTTTTTTGTATAGAAATTAAATTAATTTGCCGGCAGAGTTAGTTGTGGGCGTGGTTTCACGCATCGGAGGCCAACCGTTGTAAATCGCATTTTCGTTTCGTTTCAGATTCTGCTCCTGTCGTGACGTCACCACAGGAGCATTGGTAGTGGTGTATGGCGTCATTCAGGCAGCCAATCAGCACAGAGCCTCATTATCATAGCCCCGCCCACTCAGAATCCTGCATAGATAATGAGGTTAGAGAATGGGAAGATAAAGACATGGCTCAGAGGCTGAATTTATAATTTATTTAGCTTTAGATTTAACAATCAAAAGCTTGTTTTTAAGACATTCAAGGCCTGTTTAAAATAGGGATTAGATCCATAATAGGTCTCCTTTAAATGTGGCGGGGTTGTCTTCTATTGCTATGCTGTTCTCCATTCTACTTGTAAATCCTACGCTACACACTCCACTGCAACAACGAGCATTGGAAAGATGGGAGAGGGGGGTGCGGCGCAGATTAGTCACCACTAGCTCAGAGCGCCCTCTTGTGTTAAAACAACATCACTACATTGAAAAAGAAATCAGCGTCTGCTTGTATTGACTGGATACATTTGTCCCAATATCGCGCTACAGTTTGTCACCTCCACGACACGTATCGTGACGTTTTTTTGCGAAATTTCGTGGTACGATATATTGTTACACCCCTACCCGTTAATATCATCATCTTCAACTGTCATTCACTTCTCCTTATTTCCAGTTATAACACTTTTATTGTATTTATTTCCATCCTCCCGATTGAGAAGAAGAAGTTAAGAATGAAATCAGCCATGACTTGGAGCATGTCCCCGGTAGATGAAGCTGTGCTGCAGTTGGCAGGCTGGAGGGATCTTGCTGGGAAAAAACACCTGTTTAACGTCTTTCTGTCTCTTTAGCGCAGCGGTCGGCAACCCAAAATATTGAAAGAGCCATATTGGACCAAAAACACAAAAAACTAATGTGTCTGGAGCCGCAAAAGAAGAAAAGTCTTGTATAAGCCTTAGAATGAAGGCAAATTGCGAAAGTCGAAATGTCAAGAAAAAAGTCAAAATGTTGAGATTAATGTTGAAGTACAATTTCGAGAAAAAAATCGAAATGTCAAAAAAAAAGTTGAAATGTTGAGATTAAAAAGGAAAGGAAAAGAAGAAAAAAAAGGAAAAAAAAGGTCAAACATTTTTGAAAAAGCTCCAGGAGCCACTAGGGCGGCGCTAGAGAGCCGTGGGTTGCCGACCCCCGGGCTGGAGGGATCTTGCTGGGAAAAACACCTGTTTCATGTCTTTCTGTCTCTTTAGCTGATCAATCATTTAGACTTCCGCTTGGGTGCTTGTGATGCAGGCCTCTTCCCTCTCCCCCCCACGAGGGACGCAGACACCAGCCGGAGCGTGTGTTTGTGTGTGCGTTGACCTGTCCTGTTGACCTGTCCTGTCCCCGTCCAGGTCCCTGTCCCAGGACCGCAGCTCATCCCCCTGGACCGACCTGCTGGCCCAGCCGCACAAGCACAAGGACCTGGCCAGCTACTGCAGCCTGCTGCAGGAGCACTACCACCAGAGCTACGTGAGAGGTGAGGCCTCCGCCCCCCCTCCGTCCACCCTCCGTCCCCCCTCCGTCCCCCCTCCGCCCCCCCTCCGCCCCCCCTCCGTCCACCCTCCGTCCCCCCTCCGCCCCTCCGTCCTCCCTCCGTCCTCCCTCCATCCTCCCTCCGTCCCCCTCAGCAGCAACACGCCGGGCTCACACACGTTACAGACCTGCGCACCACTGTTTTTTTCATCCCGCTGAATTTCTGACCATTATTACAGCAATCGCGAGTGTGTTCCCCTCCCGCCCCATCCGCAAAACTCTGAGAATTTATGCTGCACAATAATAGAGATGCATTGATTTTGTTTCTTCTCCCGTCCCACAAGAGAAATGTCCAGACAAATCTATCTGAAATAATGTTAACATGATCATTGTGGAGTTTGATGGATGATTGACAGTTCATAGGTCACCTGACCCAAAGTTAGATGCAAATCCATCATTGTCATCCACAAGCTATTTCTCCTTTCATACACGCATCTATTATGTGATTCCCTTTCCCATTTAGCTTTGATGTAAAGAGCGTTGCTATTAGTGGCTAAGGGATATAGCTGTGTACAGTTTGGAAATGGAGTTGGCTGGAGTCATTGTCATGGCTTTTTTCAGAATGTGGAAAAATTCCAATTCGACGTCTGAGAGATCTGTCAGTTTACATTCCAATCAACAACTTTTTAAATGCAAAACTGTCCAAACTCATTCACCAGCTCCCTACTCTAGCGCAGCCCTGTCGGCTGTCTTTTAGTACTTTTCCTTCTCTGACTCCAGCTTGATATTGATATCAATAGCTATATCCAAAGTTCAGATGTAGATCGGTTGGAGAGGACCTGATAGTTGGAAGCTTGTCTTGATTTCTTTTGGTTAGGTCTGGGTAGATGGAAGGACGTTTAGGCCACATTTCCACATAGCCGGGTATTTACAAAACGGATATTTCCCCCTCTACGTTTTGAAAAATACCATCATTTACACGAACCTGCATAAATACTGTTAAGGTGCTATGAGCAGCCAAACCTACAGGGGGCAGTGTAACGAGAAGATAAAGTCATGCTAGCCAATCAGAATCCTGGAAAAAAACATCAACAAATGACACGAGTAACTTCCAGTTACTTCCAAGATGAACGAGAGTCTTTCCTTTGGAGTGACATAGAAGTGGAGTTACTTTTAAGTGTGACTTTAGAATATAAAACAGGTAAAATACAAGAAAATATTGACGGTGGCCAAACTAATTGTAAACACAGGTCGCACACATGACGCTGCACTGCAAAAATTCAAAATCTTACCAGGAATATTTGTCTTATTTCTAGTTAAAATGTCTAATTTTTAGTCAAAAAAATCTCATTACCAGTCATCACCAGATAAATAACTTATTTGACAATTTTCACCTGTTTCAAGTAGATTTTCACTTTTTTCCAGTGATGATTCTTGTTTTAAGTGTAATGAGATTTTTTGACTAAAAATGAAACATTTTAACTAGAAATAAGACAAATATTCTTAAGATTTTGAGTTTTTGCAGTGTGGTGACGTTTCTGTCACATAATGTGACGTTCTGAAGCCTAAATATCCGTTTCCCTCCGTTTTCAGAACTGATCGTTTTTTTGGTGACTTTGAGCTTTATTTTCATATAAACGAACGTCCAAAACGCATGAAAACACCACCGTATTTTGGTACGTGTAAACGGGGCCTTAATGGCAGTGATATTTTGTCCCGTGGTTGTACGGCACAAATGCGCAGCTTCTTCTGAGCAGATCCTCACGTCCTGCCCCTCAGGTGTGTACCGCAGCCTGCAGCAGTCCTACAGCATCAGCTCTCAGGACGTCCTGCTGGCCATGGACTACTGCGAGGAATCGCTGCAGGAGATCGACATCACCTCCTTCCTGCAGACCCTCTGTGGACACATCAGGGTCTTCAGGGAGAGCGCCGCCGCCCCAGGACCCAGGGGAACCCCCAAACCGGGAAGAACCCCCTCCGCCTTCATCACGCGAGAGGCTGAGGACGAGCAGGCAGACGGCAAAGCAGCAGTCGTGTCCTCGTCCAGGTGAGAGAAACAGGGACTCATCACATATGAGTGGAGCATAGACAAATAACCAGCATTTAAAACTTTACACCAACTAAAAATGTTAAATACTGCTAATTGGGACATGTAAAGACTGACGAAGTGAATCATTTAAAGCATCCAGCAGAGGGCGCTGTTTTCCTTCCTAAAACCCTGCTTGTGCACATGTGTACATGCAACTGAGATTCAGCATGCAGCAAAGGCCCGCACGCCGGAACGGGTCACACATTTAGGGTTGCCAACTCCCTAAAAAATAAATAAGGGAGACCTCATAGATTGCCTTCACCCTTCCTGGCGTGGTGAATTTCTTTAGCCCCTTTTTTTGGGAGTGAAACCACAACCTGAATTGAATTAGATGCATATTTTTGAATGCCATGAACACATGGAAAACAAATTATTATCCAGCAATTCACTTTAATACAAAATAATAAAATAAGTATCTTTCTAAAACAGAAACATGTCCTGCTTAACTTAAAACTCTATAAATGAATATAAAACAATAGAAAGAAAGCAGAACATCCATTCTGTAATAGTGCACATTTTTAGTGCAATAACAAAAGTGCAAACAGAAAGTCTGTAGAAAACTTGTAAACATCTTTGTGCCTCAAAGGCCATGACTGTAGCTACAGTTGTAGTAAAACAGAACAAAATAACTTATGAACTCAACAGCTCAATGAATTTTCCATTTACTATTTTCTGACTCTCACAGTAAAACGGGACAAAGTTCGTCCCTTTTCAGCTCAATACGGGACATACTTTAGTTTATAAATACGGGGCGATTCTGTTTTTCAAGGGACGGTTGGCAATCCTACACACATTCCTAAACAACATTAAACACCAATAAAGATGCTGCTCCTACAGGTTTCCTGTAGACCTGCAGCAGGTTTCCTGTAGACCTGCAGCAGGTTTCCCGTAGACCTGCAGCAGGTTTCCCGTAGACCTGCAGCAGGTTTCCCGTAGACCTGCAGCAGGTTTCCCGTAGACCTACAGCAGGTTTCCTGTAGACCTGCAGCAGGTTTCCCGTAGACCTCCAGCAGGTTTCCTGTAGACCTGCAGCAGGTTTCCTGTAGACCTGCAGCAGGTTTCCTGTAGACCTGCAGCAGGTTTCCTGTAGACCTGCAGCAGGTTTCCTGTAGACCTACAGCAGGTTTCCTGTAGACCTGCAGCAGGTTTCCTGTAGACCTGCAGCAGGTTTCCTGTAGACCTACAGCAGGTTTCCTGTAGACCTGCAGCAGGTTTCCTGTAGACCTGCAGCAGGTTTCCTGTAGACCTGCAGCAGGTTTCCTGTAGACCTGCAGCAGGTTTCCTGTAGACCTGCAGCAGGTTTCCTGTAGACCTGCAACAGGTTTCCTGTAGACCTGCAGCAGGTTTCCTGTAGCTGACATGGCTGTGATGTGGGGGTGTCCCCACAGCAGCATGGACATGGAGGAGCCCGGGGAGGCTGAATCCAGGGGGGGGACGTCCGCTCCCACATCTCCCCCCGGCCGCCAGGAGGAGGCCAGGATCCTGCAGTTCCCCCTCAGCCTGCTGCAGACGCAGCCGCGCCGGGACACGTGTCCGGATCTGCACAGCGTTGTCCAGGTAGGTCCTCCGGTCCACGTGACATGGGGGGGGGGGGGGGTTTGCATAGATGTGAAATCTTTGTTCGCCAACAAGTAAAAAGTAACGTTAAAAGGAAGCTGAAGTAACACGCTGCTTCTAATGAAAGTACAGCTGAGTTGGTCAGTGACACCGGAGATAATTGAGTTTAGATTTGTGTTCGTCAAAGGCTCGGATGAATGAACACATTAAAAAATCTCATAACTGTTCTACAAAGAGTTTTTTTTTTACAGGTCAAATGATGTCACTTAAATGTCCCAAACTTAATTTGACAGGATAAATTTGTGGAGATCCTGTCTCAGTTCTTCAGGAGTGTTCCCTCCAACCCACACTACTTCTTCTACTGTCCATCAACATCCAGGAAGGAGGTGAGGCCTCTCTCCTCTCCTCTCCTCTCCTCTCCTCTCCTCTCCTCTCCTCTCCTCTCCTCTCCTCTCCTCTCCTCTCCTCTCTCTGCATGAGTGCTGCCTCCCGACCTACATGTAGGGTTTTGTTCCCAGGAGGACTCGGAGGATGGCGATGCAGAGAGGAGGCCCACTGAGGAGTCGGTGTCAGAGGCTGAGCCTGCAACTGAAGATGGTGAGCACCATTCTGGAAACCTGGCATCAAGTACTTAAATACCTGAAAGAATTTATAATATATAATATATATAATAGGCTACCATAGGTTACCATAGTATACCATAGTATACCATATGTTACCATAGGTTACCACTTTATTTTTTAATCTAACTGTTAATGTTTTTATTGTGTTCTGTATGATGTTCATTGCAATTCATTGTTGATTGTATTAGGAACGTTTTTATGTAAAGCACTTTGAGCTGCTGTGTGCACGAATTGTGCTATACAAATAAATCTGACTTGACTTGACTTGGATACCTTAGGTTACCATAGAATACCACAGGATACCATAGGTTACCATAAGATACCATAGGTTACCATAAGATACCATAGGTTACCATAAGATACCATAGTTACCATAAGATACCATAAGTTGCCATAGAATGCCTTAGGTTACCATAGGTTACCATAGGTTACCATAGCATGCCAAAAAGAGATAGTGGATGTTTCTGATGTGCTGAGCCGTACCAACCACCTGGCTCTTTTCCCTGGCCCAGTCCTGGTACTCTGGAGGACGTGAAAATGAGTGGCCTGTGGTAGTCTGGTAACTGTAGCTCTGCTCACTCAGAGAACGCATCCAGCTCCGTCCTGACGGAGAGCGACACCGACCTGGTGGTGGAGTACGAGGAGCAGCTTGGCTCCAGCTCCCACGGAGAGGCTGAGGACCGCTCGCTGTCAGACTCCAACACCGTCAACCAGGACCAGGACTCCTTCAGCATCCTGGACGGAGACTCCCTGCTGGAGCAGGAGGCGCCGCAGCTCGACATGCCCCCGCTGTTCGTGCACGTCACCTGCTCCGTGAACGTGAAGAGCAGCCACGGCTCCATGCCCATACGGACGCTGCCCACCTGCCTCGGTGAGTTGGGCTCTTTTCTTTCAGTATCCGGTATTTGGCCCGAATATAAGAACCCATTCGGGGTCTAGACATTATACGCATTCACAACGCTTAACTTGGGGAGCGGCAGCAGCTCAGGTGGTAGAGTGGGTCGTCCAAAGATTGGAAGGTTGGCGGTTCAAATCCCGCTCCATCCCAGGCCCTATTGTATCTGTAGGAGTTTTTGTTTTGTTTTTTCTCGTTTTTCTTCCGACAAAATGAGGGCCTTTTTTCCCCCTAAACGTGCCCCAAAAGTCACCAAATTTTGCACCAAGCTAGACCTGGCGTAAAATGTGATATTTCATGGTTTGCATGAATGGGCGTGGCCTAACGGCTCAACAGCGCCCCCTTGAAAACTTTGTGCCTCAAGCCCCACAATACGGTTTCACGTACATGCACGAAAATCGGTACACACCTGTATCATGTCGCAACTTAAAGAAAAGTCTCTTGGCGACATGGCCGAAACCCAACAGGAAGTCGGCCATTTTGAATTAATCGTGTAATTTTGGCGCAATTTATGCAATTTCTTTGGCCGTTAATGCGGCCCGAACCGTAACGTGCACCCAGGTGTTTTATACATCAGAATGTGCGTCTCAATCCTGCGATGACGTGCATTACTTTTCTCAGTCAAAAGCGTTACAGTGGCGACGCTGGACGCCAAAAAGCGCGCCCCCCCCCCTTCATCTGATTGGTCCATATTTGATAGTTCCTACTTTCTGCTATATCTTTTGAATGGTTTGACATAGAGAGTCGTTGAGTTTTATGTGAAGGAAGAAAATAAGAGAAGAGATAACAGAAAATGGAGAAACGTAGCGACAATCTGGAGAAAAGTGGGTGGAAGATCGGCAGGTGAACCGGCAGCTGAGGAGAAGTTATGATGCAAACTTCAAGATGATGATTTGAATGAGGCAAAATAACATGCTTTTTCTCTCGAATATATTGTTAGAATCATTTGTTTCAGATGTACTGTAATTATTTTCTGTCTAAAAATTGGATTTGGTGTTCAAAAAGTCTTTGTTGTTTGGTGAGTCGCTGCATCAGCATAGAACTGTAATTTCTAGAATGTGTCCTAGACGATCCCACGATCTCTGCAGTTTGGAAGATCTTCATGATCTCATATAGTCATATCACCCACCCTACTTTCATGACATAATCTTACGGAAGATTATTAGGGTCATGCAGGAGAAAAAATAAAAATAATATTTTAGAGGAGGAAGATTTTCAAGAAAAAAGTCGAAGTGTTTGAGAAAAAAGTCAAAGTTTCGTGAATAAGTTGAAATGTTGAGAAAAAAGGCGAAATTTCGACTTTATTCTTGTAATTGTATTTCAACATTAATCTCACATTTAGACTTTTTTCTCGACATTTCGCTTTTCTTCTCAAAGTGCATAATAATAATTAAAAAAAAAATCAGCTGCATGAGGCAAGACCGACAGGCTTTAGATCGGAGGATCGGACGATTGGGAACTTTGTGAATGCAGCTATAAGAGCTGCCGGGTGTCAATCCTGCCTCAGTAAACAGTCCCTACTTCTGAAGAAAGGTCTGATGTGTTTTGTTGGTTGCAGGTGAGATCTTTTCGTGCCTGGAGAACGCTGACACCTTACAGTCTGTGGATCTGAACGAGCTCTCAGTCACCTTAGACATCTTCGTCCTGACGCTGCCCCTGGAGATCGAAGTCATGGCCGACTTCCACCACAACAGGTACGTCACAGTGTGAAGCTAAAACTAAAGCAGCCTCTTCATCCGTAAAAGGACATTTCATCCCCCCTGATTGTTTTTTGTGTGTGCAGGTACACGTCGGAGAGCAGCGTGTCCCTGAACCGCTCCCCGGGGCAGCCGTCCTCCTACCGCTCTGACGAGGAGCTGATGGCCGTGCTGGACAGTCTGAGAGGAGCCGGGGTGGACGGGTGGGTTCCACGCGCACCGCGCTCTCTCACGGTCTCTGAATGCTGAATAACCATGTTTACCTCCCTCCGCCTGCCAGGGTCTCCGGGGACACCTTGTCCAAACTCCCACCTCCTCACAAGCTGGCTGTTCTCACCACCATGGACGAGGTGAGCGTTTACGTTTCTGAAGCCAGTCATCAGACGGCAGTACTCGAGTTGTAAAAAGAAATCAGGGGGGATGGTGGATTTTATCATATGGGACAGATAATTTGTGCTGATTACAAATAATATAATATATTACAAATAATAGCAGTGACCAAAACACCTGCAGAAATACTGCAGGAATGACATAGCAGCAGTTAAATGCAGCCTTCTGTAAGCTTTAAATATCCACTGGGCTTACATCTAATACACCAAAACACAACAATAAAAAACACTTTTCTGAACTTATCAATATGATTCTGTCCTTCACAGGATAAGTAACATGGATCACTGCAAAAACTCAAAATCTTAACAAGAATATTTGTCTTATTTCTAGTTAAAATGTCTCATTTTAGTAAAAAAATCTCATTACACTTAAAACAAGACTCATCACTGGAAAAACAACAATTTTCACCTGTTTCAAGTAGATTTTCACTTAAAATAAGTAGAAAAATCTGCCAGTGGAACAAGATTTTTTTGCTTGTAATGAGAAGATAAATCTTGTCCCACTGGCAGATTTTTCTACTTATTTCAAGTGAAAATTGACATGAAACAGGTGAAAATGGTCAAATAAGTTTATTTTTCTGGTGTTATTTTTCTGGTGATGACTCTAAATGTTGAAATAGCAGTAAAACCACATTCATTGATGAAATGACATAAGGGATGGAAAGGGGGGATGGCAGTTTTACAGGGGGGATGATTTGGACCGTTTTTATTTCAGGGGGGATGCCATCACCTCTCAACACCCCTCAACTCCAGTACTGTCAGACGGACAATAAACGCAGTGATTTAGTTTTTTTTAAACTTTAGTTTTGTATTTTAGTTTTTACAGTAACACAAATATAACAGGGATATACCTGCTGATGAACACATGAACAGACGGGATCAGCACCAGGGTCGGCACAATACAGTTAGTCTTTTCTGTGTTCATTTCTTGTTTTCTGGGTTGCTTTTCCACCGAGAGTAAAGGTGACAGGAGGCTTCACTCGGGTCCCGAGTGGTTTGAATTCAGTCCGTATCATCCTAAAGCCTGAATTCTGGTTCTGCGTTGAACCTACACCGTAAGGTACGCGGCTACGCGTTGGTTTAACGCAGAACCATAATTCAGCCTTTAGTCCATATTACTCTTGAGCACATAGAGAATTTATCTTGATATCTGATAAATAGGTGACAAAGAAATACATAATTAACACAAAAGTTCTTCTTTTACAACATTCATGTGCATCACCCATTTGTACCAATAATTGTCCAATTTATCTGTGAGTCTGAGAGAAAATGTCAGTCTTTCCATGACAAACAGATCCTTAACAATTGTTACCCACTCTCTTTTTGTTGCAGGCTCTTTGTTTAGCCATTTACTCGTTACTGTTTTCTTGGAAGCTACTAGTAATATTTTAAGGAGGTATTTGTCTGAGGTATTTAGTTTAGTTGGTATATTTCCCAGATATATTGTACAGAAATTATGTTCAATCTTAGAGCCAATTATGGAATTTATTTCTGATGTTATTTCTCGTCAATAAGATTGGATTGCCGGGCAATTCCAAAATATGTGAAAATGGTCAGCCGTAGATAAACGCAGTGATTCATCAGCTTGAGCAGAGGACAGAGACCTGGGGCTTTAAAATGGTTAATAACGGTTAATAACGGTTAATAACGGTTAATAACGGTTGTCGTTGCACTTCCCCAGTTGTCTCTGGAGAAGCCGGAGACTGCTCGCACTGAACACATCAACTTCCTGTGCAAACTTTTGCTGGATCACGTTGAAAACTTTGAGGAACATGTCATCTTTTCTTTTTTGTTTGAAACTGTAAAGCACTAATGAGCTTGTTTCCGTGTGCCGTGCAGATCCGCTGGCTGCTGGAGGATGAGATCGTCTCTGCTCTGCGGCACTCGCGGGTCATCGGCTCGGCCACGCTGAGGAAAGTGGCGGATCACGTGTTCCGCTCCGGCGGCCGACCCCACTGCCACTGCGAAGACGTCCCGCTGCAGTTCGTCTTCGGGCCCGAGCTGTCTCTGGAGAAGTTCAAGGAGGCAAGAACGCACACAAACACACAAGAACACACACAAACACACAAGAACACACACAAGAACGCACACAAACACACAAGAACGCACACAAACACACAAGAACACACACAAACACACAAGAACACACACAAACACACAAGAACACACACAAACACACAAGAACACACACAAACACACAAGAACACACACAAACACAGAGGCACGACCCCAGGACTGTCTTCTCCTAACACTGACTGCGTTTCCATGCATCAATAACACTTTTCTAACTGGAATATTAGCAATAACCCGGTTAGGCACGGCCATGTAAACACCAATAACCCCTTTGAAATACCCGAATTTGCTCATATTCCGGTTTTTAAAAACCTGAATATGACCCCTGGGTTACTCCTAGGGGTGTAACGATACACTAATCTCACCATACGGTACGATACACGATATTGAGGTCACGATAACGATACGATATTATAGCAGTATTTTTTTAACAACCTTGAATGAGGAACATATGACTGGAAAAAATGTCTTTTATTTGAAAGACACAAAATACAAAACAATGCTGTGCGTTTGCCCTATTGTTACAGTTTGTAATGGTTTATAAGTGTTTAAGTTTTAAAGAGAAAGCCAGGCCAACCATTTTCCACAAACTGAACTAAAAGTAAATGTCAGGTTTGCATTATGATCTTCAGTTTCATACAAGTACAAATATTTACCCACAAACTGAGTTTGGTGGAAGAATCCACATGAAGCTCATTTCTAGGAGCTGGAGGCTCCAACCCCTCCCTGAAGGGCTCATGCTGGATTCACAGTGAAAGTGTCAGAAATCTCCTGTTTCTCAGGATTCCTGCATCTCTGCTGCTAAAGTCTGTCCACCTGCAGTGGGCGGAGCTTACAGTGGGCGGGGCCAAACTAGTTTCTCTCATGTATGACTTGACTTTTTTCTTTCTAATTTAACAACTAAAATCAAATAAATAAATAAAAGTAAATAAATACATACACATTTACATCATAAAAAAGATTGATTCATGCTCACCTTATAAGTGTAAGAGGAGATTTATTTTTGTTAAGAAGGTTATTTCATTATTTTATAAATCTATTCTTTATATTCTGATGTAAATCAGGGACTATAATGACACTAGTCAGTTTATCTGTAGTGATGTGTCTGTTTTAGATTGGGCGGAGTGATACGCCACAGTACGGCACTAGGTGCTGTGTTGATGTTCTAAAATCCTACACTGTTGAGGGACATTAAAGTACACTGGAACTCAGCAGAAGTTTCCCCGTGTTTATCCTACTCACCACCCCAAAAAGGTTTAATTTAATAAGGTAAGGCTTAACTCTACACCAGCCTTACATAAGTAAAAGTTCAGAGCTCAAAACCTGCAAGAGTCCCGTGATCGGGACCAAAACGGTCCTAGTTTCTTCTGAGCGGAGGAAGATTTTGGTCCACGGGTCGAGGTGCGGTTGCGGTCGCGGTCGGATGCGCGTTTCTAGTCAACTAAATAGATTAATATTAATAACCCAATATCAGATACAGTTTGTCACCTCCACGACACGTATTGTGACGTTTTTATATCGCGAAAAAACAAAACCACTTCTACTGGGATGTTCATTATCTGCCGTGCTGCTGTTATTGTTGTAGTTTTGGATTTGGATACAGGAAGAAGAAGTGGAAATGACGGGAATTGTGTCATGACGTTCTCCGTGCGTCGCTGGTTTGATCCAGATATCCCACATGATTAATTACCATGTAAACAGGGATAACCCTGTTAGCTCACGCATGTAAACAGATTATTCCCAATGTTTCAGTAACCGGAATATTGACCTGAATTTTGACTGATGTAAATGTAGTCACTGACTTTTGTCTCATAAATAATCCGAGGAGAATATGGGAAGCGCTACGGCACATGTGGCACTCAGCTGCCTTTGACTTCCTTGCAGACGTGATGAATTGAAGATTTATTTCTTCCCCGTCAGCTTTATTTTATACCTCCATGTGAGAAAGTGAGCAACCCCTTCCCTTCTCACCATCACCGGACTTTTTTTTTTTAATGTGTGTGTCAGAGTGGAGGATTGGGCGTGGTCTGCGGGGGAGCAGCACACAGGTGTACCTGGTTCTGCTGATTGTGGCACACCTGTGTCCAATCAACCTCTCCACCCTGCCTGGGTTTATAAACTGCAGCTGGATACCAGAAGAGGGGTCTGCTGAATGGAGGAAGCTTGTTGGGATGCTATGCCCCATTGTGCCTTCTTTTTTGGAATGCTGATTTTGCCCTCCGCCTGTATGTGTTTTTACATAAAATAAAAAGCCTTATTTTTTTGGCATTCTACGCTCTGCGAGGTTTTTTACACCTCATCACCCAGGTCCAGTTTTGCCTTGTCCCTTTGTACGTGGGGAGGCCGCTCTGGTTCCTCACACTCCATTTGTGGATTAAAGAACTGCAACTGTTAGGCCTGAGGTTGGAGTCGGACCCAGATGTAGGAGAGCAGGAGGCAGGAGTTCCACAAAATTTGATTTTTTTTTTTTTTTGTGATCAAATGTTTTTATTCATATTTCTTTCTTTTTTTTATTATAAACGGTGGCATCCACAATGATGTCAAACAAACATTATACACATATTTTCACCCCCTTTCAAACCCACCAACCCAACCAAGAAGAGGCCTGAAGTCCGGACCTTTCCCCAATAACATGCCCTGCTATCGCTCACCTTCACATGTGTTTGTGGGAAGAATGTGACAAAATAATAATAACCAAGTGTTTTCATGTGTTGCATGATGGGAATGCAAACATTGGTGGGTATTGGTGGATAAAATGAAGTTTATGTGGGGAAGAAAAACGATGGCATACGATCTGCATTAAGACTATGATGCCTTTATTTATACGTTTGTTTTCTTTTCCCCGTATCATCTGAACCTTTTCTGATTCGGCTTGTGAGTTTTATTTTAGGGCTATGTCACATCTTCTTATTCACTGCTTTTACTTTTCCACACTTGCATGTATTCTTTTGGCCCCCGTAAATGATAATTTCTCTTTAGAAATAGTTTTCAATTCAGTTCTTGAGTCATTAAAGCTAAACATCTGCAGAGATGTTCTGGATGTAACTCTGAGCCGTCACTACAGGTATAACAGCTTTGATTCAGGGCTTTCATGAACCCTTTTCCCCTCAAAGATGAAATAACTCTCTGTCTGTGATCAAACCCAGCTGTTGCATGATGGGGGATGTTTGATGTTTGCAGGAGTTCCGCAGAATGTCGTTTTCCGGCTACGCTTTGAACACGGAACAGGACAGCTTCTACTACGTCTCCATGAAAAGACTCCACGCCCGGTCCATGCTGGTCCCCAAGAGACTGGTGGAGGGGCCGGCGGCCCCCTCCCGCCCCCCCGAGCCCTACGGCCCTGGAGGAGACCTGGAGGCCGCCGTGCAGCAGAGTGAAGCCGACCCTCGGCCCGACAGCCAGGTCAGACTCTGGATTCTGGGTGTTATTGCATGCTGTGTATGCAAATGCTTTTGCATGTTGCTAGTGTTTCCCCCCTTTGTTTTAATGTCCACATTGCAAGTGTTGCAAGTCGCCCTGTTGTCATCCCTTTTGGTAAAATGGAACCAAACTTTCGAGCGTTTATGCCGCTTTGCCGCCATGTTTTCCTGGTGACGCCATTCGCGCTCACTGGAATCGTTTGCAGAAATAAAAAGGCCAACGATTCCAAGGAATTGAAACACTGGGAACCGGTTCTTGTTGAGAACCGGTTCTGGATTCCCATCCCTGTCCTAGATGTTGCTCTGCTGCAACACGCCTGGTTCTGGTGACTGGATCACCGTCAGCTTGTCCTGGAGGTCTACACAAGTCCGTGGACGCTCCACTCTTTTGAGCCCGGTGTGCTGGAGCAGAGCAGCATATAAACCTGCAGGACAGTGAACAACTCTGCCGTCCAGAATGATATTCCAAGTCCTAGCAACGTTACTCTGAGGACATGGTTTTCCACACATTGGTGAAATGGGTGTATGAGATGTTTTAATCATTGGTTCCTGTAGCGTTTTTTTGTTTAGTTAGGCTCGTATGATTTCTCTGTGTCCTGAAGAATATAAACATAACCCCATGAGAACACAATCTTTGGCACCAGCAGCTAAGATATTACATCGCAACATCTGTGGCACTTAATGCTGGTGGAAGAATCCTCATGAAGCTCATTTCTAGGCGCTGGAGGCTCCAACCCCTCCCTGAAGGGCTCATGCTGGATTCACAGTGAAAGTGTCATAAATCTCCTGTTTCTCAGGATTCCTGCATCTCTGCTGCTAAAGTGTGTCCACCTGCAGTGGGCGGGGCTAAAGCTGCAGAACTGGAGGAACAAAGTGCATATAGTCTACACATATCTATATATAGCTGCACATCTTCAGTTTCCTCTTTCACCATGGATCACACTTTGGGAAGCTTCTTTATATTCCAGCGTTATTTCCACTAGATGAGAGTGAGTTTGATCCTTAACCAGGTTGGTCCTGGATGAACATCAACCATCATGAAGCTGCAGTCTGTCTGGTGAACACTGACACACCGGGTCCCAGCGGATCTGATCATAGTTTAAACTGTGTTCTGGGATTAATAAGCACGGTTTTTATTATTTTGTGTTGGATCGATGTAGCAAATAAAATTGTTTGGACCATCAGTTACTGTTTCACATGAGCAGTTCAGGTAGAAACATTTAGTTCAGGTAGAAACATTTAGTTCAGGTAGAAACATTTAGTTCAGGTAGAAACATTTAGTTCAGGTGAAAACATTTAGTTCAGGTAGAAACATTTAGTTCAGGTAGAAACATTTATTTCAAGTAGAAACATTTAGTTCAGGTAGAAACATTTAGCTCAGGTAAAAACATTTAGTTCAGGTAGAAACATTTATTTCAAGTAGAAACATTTAGTTCAGGTAGAAACATTTAGCTCAGGTAAAAACATTTAGTTCAGGTAGAAACATTTAGTTCAGGTAGAAACATTTAGTTCAGGTAAAAACATTTAGTTCAGGTAGAAACATTTAGTTCAGGTAGAAACATTTAGTTCAGGTAGAAACATTTAGTTCAGGTAGAAACATTTAGTTCAGGTAGAAACATTTAGTTCAGGTAGAAACGGCAGTCAAATCAGCAAAAATGTCAGTTTGCTGGATGAAATATATGATTTCCTGATAAAATAAGTGTGTCAGTGACAGCTCTGCTCATGTGTGCATGTGAATGAGTGAACATTTGTGTGAACATGAAAGTACAATCTGCATTGAGGTTCTTGCTTGGGGAATCCCGGTCTGTGATTGGACGCTGCCTCGGCGTCAACGCTGCTCATTTGCATAAAGTTGAGATTCTCTCAACTTCAAATTGACGCTCTGGACGTCTCCAACTCCTCCGTGGCCTCTGACGCCTCTCAGCGCTTTCATAGAAAATGAATGGCAGCTGGACGTCTGTGGTGCTTTCAGTGTGAATCCAGGGTCAGTCTCAGCCTTTGAAATGCACAACTTGCTAGGAGGGACGTCAACAAACATGTTCCAGCGAGATGACGATCAGTTCCAGAGACAGAAAGTGCCCTCGGTGGGCAGTCTGGGCTCTGTTTGCAGAGTTGTCACGGGCGCAGATCAGTTGTACAGTGGAGCAAAACATCACTTAGTCAGCCAACAATTGTGCAAGTTCTCCCACTTAAAAAGATGAGAGAGGCCTGTAATTTTCAGCTTTATTATCTAAACTTCAACTATGAGAGACAGAATTGGGGGAAAGAATCCAGGAAATCACATTGTAGGATTTTTACTGAATGAATTAGTAAATTCCTGGGTAAAATAAGTATTTGGTCACCTACAAACAAGCAAGATTTCTGTCTTTCACAGACCTGTAACTTCTTCTTTAAGGCTACGTTCACACTGCAGTTCCCAAGTGACCCAAATCCGATTTTTTGCTCATATGTGACTCAGATCCGATTTGTTTATGACAGTGTGAACAGCACAAGTCACATGGAATCTGATCTTTTCAAATCAGATTCAGGTCGCTTCCATATGTGGTTCTAAATCGGATACAGGTCTGATGTTTTGCAATGCGACCTCAGTGTGAACAGGCAGGTCGGAATGAATGCGACTTTGACGTCACACGCAGAGCCCCGAGCCGCGGGAGAGACACGGGAGACGGCGGGGGTCCCTCCGGGCCGCCTCCTCCTCTCCTCCTCCCCTCCCCACCGCTCACCTCTTTATATGACCTCAGATCAGACGAGACAACCCGCTGATTTTAAGGATATTACTAAATAAAGAAGCTAAGGATTCAAATCAGCGAAGCGGTCGTGGTCGCATAACCTGCCCGTTTTACAGCGAGCGGGACCGTGTAGGTGATAAACCCAGCTGAACGCCGGAGAGCAGAGCTGACACTCCTGGGAGCGGAGCTAGAGCCCTGCTATAGCGGGACTGTTTTCTTCATCCCGCTCCCGCTGCATTTCTGACCATTACCGCCCGCACCCGCAACGTGTGTTCCACTCCCGCCCGCGCCGCAGTGTTTACATCCGCTCCCGCCTATGGAGCTAGAACAGTCTCATAATTCACAAATGCACAGGACAAGTTTTACAAATGCACAGAACGATTTGCAAATACACACACCGTTTCACAAATGCACAGAACAATTCACACGTGCGTAGGACAAGATATACAAATGTATTTTTGATGCACACACAAATATAACCTGATTTACACATGTTTTTTTGTCTGTGAGCTGCGCTGGATTTGTGTGTGAGTTTTGAGACTCCCCTGACGTGACTAGATGCACAAATAGGTTTTTTTTAACACGGAAGGATCTGCAACCAATCAGATGTCTTCATTTGTTCCAGCCAATCATAAGAGCAGACCTACGTGGGGGACGATTTACTCATAAACCAATCAGATTAAAGGGGCGGATACACCTGCTGTTTGAACTGCGTTAGCGCCGTTCACTTAGAAAAGTGATTAATATTTGGAGTTGGTGGAGTAAAGACAGCAACAGGACATAAAAGATAAATAAAGGATGAAGAGGAGATCACTGCTCTGATTTTATTGTGATCTCGGTAAAGAAAACAGCGCGATCAGAGATGGTTTGTCAGGCCGTTCAACCAGAGCCGTCAGGAGACTGGAGAGGTCCATGTCCTGCCGATGCAGCAACTGATGATGAGAAACAGCAGAGATATTTCTGTATTTGAACTACAGGTGTCTTTCAGGAGAACGAGCCTGTTGACGGGGGTGAATATTGCTGCAGGGCGTTCTGGCTCTGGCCGCGAGCGGCGCTGGTCCGGGTCAGACCAGCTGACCAGTGACCAGACGTGGAGGTCAGAAACAAGCAGCTTTTATCCTCACATTTATGATGTGACATCGCCACCACACAGAGACAAACATGTGTCAAAACAGCGGTGGCAGATCAACACATTCCCGGTGCAGAATGCAGATAGAGTCATGCTCATGGGAAGATGCAGCCGTGATGATGCTGGTCGGGGTTTAGTCCACCGATCATCAAACATCTGAGCTGGATACAGAGGTCTTCGGTTATCAGTCGACTGATACCGACTTTACTCCAGATATTTCAGTAAATTAATCTCCTGACATGCGCTGCTGCTCCACCTGCAGCTCGTCCCCGTCAGACAGCGCAGCCAGCTCTCTGCTGTCTGTCTGGTTCTGAGCTCAATCAGCGGGACAGTAATACTTCGTGAAACCAAACAGAGCAAATATACAAAAATCTCCACTGTTTCTCATCATCAGTTGCTGCATCGGCAGGACTAAGAGCTCTCCCGACGGCTCTGGTTGAACAGCCCCACAAACCATCTCCAATCGCGCTGTTTTATTTACCGGGATCACAAGAAAAGCAGCAATGATCTCCTCTCCATCCTGTTTATTTATATTTTATCTCCTGTAACTGTTTTTTATCTTCACTCCACTAACTTGAAATATTAATCACTTTTCTAAGTGAACAGCGCTAACGCAGCTCAAACAGCAGGTGTATCCGCCCCTTTAATCTGATTGGTTGCAGATCCTTCCGTGTTAAAAAAAACCTATTTGTGCATCTAGTCACGTCAGGGGAGTCTCAAAACTCACACACAAATCCAGCGCAGCTCACAGACAAAAAAACATGTGTAAATCAGGTTATATTTGTGTGTGCATCAAAAATACATTTGTGTATCTTGTCCTACGCACGTGTGAATTGTTCTGTGCATTTGTGAAACGGTGTGTGTATTTGCAAATCGTTCTGTGCATTTGTAAAACTTGTCCTGTGCACGTGTGAAACGGTGTGTGTATTTGCAAATTGGTCCGTGCATTTGTAAAACTTGTCCTGTGCATTTGTGAATTATGAGACTGTTCTAGCTCCATACCCGCCCGCTCCCGCAAAACTCTGAGAATTCATGTCCGCACAATGATAGAGATGCAAGAGAAACGTCCTTGACAAATCTATCTGATTTAATGTTAACATGATAATTGTGGAGCTTGATGGATAATTGGCAGTTCACAGGCACCTGTTGGATGCAAATCCATCATTGTCATCATCACACGCCTCTGCGCATGCGGGTCAGTTCAGGGCCGCGATGCGTTCACACTCGAGTCGGATATAGGACACATTTTAAAAGATAATGTGAACAGCCACACAAAAAAATCGGATATGGGAAAAAATCGGAATTGAGCATTAAGGACTGCAGTGTGAACGTAGCCTAAGAGTCTCCTCTGTCACTCGTTACCTGTATTAATGGCACCTGTTTAGAGCTGGGACCAAAGTAACAAAGGAACCATTATCAACACACTACGATCAGGGACTCAGATCCTGCAGGGCCAGACGTTCCTGCTGAAGACAGGACATGTCCAGGCCCGTCTGAAGTTTGATAGAGAGCATTTGGATGATGCAGAAGAGAATCGGGAGAATGTTATATGGTCTAGGGCTGGGCGATATAGCCTTTTATTAATATCACAATATTTTTAGGCCATGTCACGATACACGATATATATCTCGATATTTTGCCTTAGCCTTGAATTAACACTTTGATGCAAACAATCACACCAGTATGATGATTCTATATGTTTACATTAAAACATTCTTGTTCATACTGCATTAATATATGCTCATTTTAAAATTTCATGCAAAAAGGGGAGGATTACAAACTAAGTCAAATTTACCAAAACTGTATGTATTAAATAGTTACTAAGCAGTGAGTGGCACAAACATAAAAATTGTCATTTCAAAACAGAAAGTGCATGTTTTGCGCAAGAAACGGACAAAAGTAGGGTGGTGTGTAAGTTGTGCCAGGCAAAACTAAAATACAACAGCAACACGACATGATGCAGCATCTCTGGAGGCAGTTGAAAGTCCGTGTTTCCCAGCGACAGCCCCAAAACATCACTGTTATAGAGGAGATCATGGAGGAACGGACCAAAATACCAGCAACAGTGTAGGAAACCTTGTGAAGACTTACAGAAAATGTTTGACCTCCATCATTGCCAACAAAGGATACATAACAAAGTATTGAGATGAACTTGTGTTATTGACCAAATACCTATTTTCCACTATAATTTGCAAATACATTCTTTATAATCATAACATTTGTTTTTCTGGATTTTTCTTTCTCATTTTGTCTCTCATAGTTGAAATATACCTGTGATGAAAATTACAGGCCTCGCAACTGGTGTCTGACTAAATACTTTTTTGGCCCACTGTTGTGTGTGTGTGTGTGTGTGTGTGTGTGTGTGTGTGTGTGTGTGTGTGTGTATATATTTATTTATATATTTATATATATATATATATATATATATATATATATATATATATATATATATATATATATATATATATATATATATATATATAAATATGGACCGTTGTAAAAAAACATTGGTGATTGTGACTTGTGTCCATCTGCAGAGCGAGGACAGGAAGTCCTCGGGCCTCGCCGCTGATGCTTCCCCCGACGTGACGACAGAAGCCAGTGACCCGACGAGAGCCTGTAAACCTGAAGCAGAGGACACGGCCAGCGTGGCGGGGGACAGATGTCAGCCCAGCGCCCTCCAGCTCCAGAACAAATGCTGCACGGAGCCCGGCTCCCCCCCGAAGACGATGACCGGCGTCAGCCTGGCCGAGTCCGAGCACTCCGCCGCTCACAGTGAGTCCCCACATGTGGAACTGTTCAAGGGATTTTAGTCAAACATGAATGCACTTACTTTGAAGCTGATGAGCTAGAGTTAATGGAGTACGTTTCCATTACGAAGGAGGATGGAGCCCTGAGCTCCAGCAGCGATGAAGGTCGTGTGGCCGTGCAGACCACGGATCTGTCCTTTTCAGCAGCTCCATCACTCATCAGATTCACAAACTAGAAAAGAAAAAAGTGATGAACAGGAAGTACAGAAACTAAAGGAGAGTATTAGGGCCGGAGAGAAAGGAGAAAAAATATTTGAGAAGGGAAGATTTTTTTTTTTATTGTGCACTTGGAGGAAAAAGTCGAAATGTCGAGAAAAAAGTTGAAATGTCGAGATTAATGTTGAAATACAATTTCAAGAATAAAGTCAAAATTTCGTGAATAAAGTCGAAATTTTGCCTTTTTTCTCAACATTTTGACTTTTTTCTTGAAGTGCATAATGAAAAAAATCTTCCTCCTCCAAAAATATCATTTTTATTTTTCTCCTGCCTGGCCCTAATTCCGTACAGAAACACTATCTATACGAGCAACATACTATACCTCCATATCCCGTGTTTTGGAGTGGTAAAAAAACATCTGAAATAGCTTTTTATGACATGTTTTTATGTCAGAAGAGATTATTTACTTTCAATTTAGAAAGAATTTAAGTTTCAAATCCATGAAAGAACCAGGGAGCGATGGAGAAAGCTGGAAGGCTTTGATTGGCGTTGTCGTACTGAGCGTGCTCAGTACGATGGTGCTGTCTGAGCATGCTCAGTGGGATGGTGCTGTCTGAGCTCCGTCGTACTGAGCATGCTCAGTAGGACGGTGCTGTCTGAGCACCGTCGTACTGAGCATGCTCAGTAGGATGGTGCTGTCTGAGCACCGGGTTAGAGTTGCTGTCAGAAACCTTGGGCTGCTGTTTCTCCACTGCAGACTGTAGCAACTGATATCTGTGGATGTCGTGAAAACCGGGTTAAAAACGAGGAAGCCCATCAAAAACATGCCTCCTGATGTGCCAGAAACTGTCAAAAACATTCACCCAAGCCCTTTTAGAAATCAGAATTAGAACAGGACAGATTTCTCCATCCTCCATGCGTGCATTTCCTTCCTGAGCCTCCGATTCACCGGTGGCTTGAGCGTGTTGGAGGAGCCCCGGGGTCGGGAAATGTGGCCCAGCTTTTCTCTGTCCCATGCTTTCATGTGTGCTGGCCCCTCAGCCCCCTCTGAGTACGGTAAAGAAGACATGTCCCCGGTCTCTCCCCAGTGTGCAGCAAGCTGCGGCCCAGCCGGGTGCAGAGCGTGGTCTCCAGCCAGGGCAGCATGGACTCCGACATGCAGGGTGAGAAACGTCTGCAGCATCGCATTCACATGCCCCGTCAGGGTTCAGCTTTCACCTGGGAATGATGACATATGTCAGGGAATTATCTTTATTAAGTATTATTGAACTGAATTATGGGGAAAATGTACAAAATTGTAGGTTTCCTTGTAACAGGGAGCTTGGATGTAGTTGAAAACTGATCTGAACGTTTCTATGAATGAAAGTTTAGCTGAAGTGCATTAGTCCATCACATTTTTTTGTCTGCATATTTATTAATGGTTAATACCAAGTTGGTAAAAACCTAAACCTGTGTGCGTGCGTGCGTGCGTGCGTGCGTGCGTGCGTGCGTGCGAGCTGTGTGTGTAGGAGCTGTGTGTGTTCTGACGCTGCTCCGTCTGGGTTGCAGGTTACGACGGCGGCAGCAGCGACTCTGAGTGCGAGAGCCCCACCCTGGACGAGCAGGAGGTCCAGCCCCCGCTGATGCCCGACTTCTGGCTCATCATCAAGATCCACCAGGACCGGGTGAAGGTCTACTCCCACGCCAGGTCAGACCGACCACCTCCACTGGGGTTCTGGGGTTGCATGTGGCACATCCAGAAGTTAGGGAGCATTTCCACCAGTCTCATCCAGCTTCACTGGAATCCTTCACAAAGCCCTTAACGGTTACCGCTGCTAACATGGGATGCATTTCTTTACTGATCCTTTGATTTGATTTGATATTTATTTGTCTCAAACATGTACAAGCATAAAACAAACGGTGTATATATAATAATATAAAAAAAATAGCACATTACGATGAAGTGCAAGTTGGAGAAGGAGCTGAAGGAAGCAAAGCTCATCAAGTTCAGCCCCCCCTTACATCATCATATAGTATATAATACAATTATATTTAAAATACAATTACATATACATATATACACATATATATATATATGTAAGGGATAATGCCGCTTATACCACAGTCACTTACCATAAAACATCAATATTAAATAAGTTATTCATGCATTAATGTGTTTTCAGTGTAAATCATTAGTTTTATAACCAGCCACAGCTGAGCTCCTATTTAATCTCTCGTCTGCAGCCGTTGGAACCTGGTAAGTTACAAAGTTTTTTAACAAGCCATAACTCAGTTTCCTTGGTAACGGGGGATATTCTAGTCCGCTCAGCTCCGCTCGGCTATTTTCTTTTCTCTCCTCTTCTGCATCCCAGTCTTCAAAATTGTTAAATTCACCAAATAAATTAAAACAAATGACAAAATCACTCATAACGCCGTCCTGCGGTCGCCGGCTCTTCTTCTCTGAATCTCTGTTGCCGTGGTTACCACCTGGCAGTTGATCCAGCGCAATGATATTAAAGTTATCAGGCAATTTGACCAAACTTGTTTTCTAGGTGGAGGTTATCACTGTAGGTTATAACTTATAACCTACACCTGCCAGCCAATCAGAATCGAGTATTCATACAGACCTTGGTATAACTACATATATACACACACACATATATATGTATATATATATATATATATATATATATGTAGCAGACCTTGGATTTGAAGAAAGGTAGAGAGTCTCGACTGATGCGTAAGGTTTGTTTTATTGAAGTCGCATCCAGAATCATGCCGACAGAGTCCTTACGACACCGTGAAAACTATATAGGAAAAGGATACAAACAATTTATAAAACTAGTTTCCACAGCGCATATAGAAAACTCATGAATGAAACTGTTCTTAATTTAATAATACAATGTTAAAAACATACACAACTATAACGAATTGTCAAAGGAAACAACCAGAAAACAAATACAAACATCGTACCTCGCTGCGCTCTCCAAGGAATGCGAAACAAACTGGTTTCCTCTCGCACAAACAGAGCAGACCCTGAAAAGGTGATTGTCTGTTCATCACCATCAACACCAAAAATGTATGGACTGACCGGCACAGAGCCACAGATGACAAAAAATGACCCAATCCTGTATGAAAGCCCAGGGAAGTTTTAAGGTTTACCCGGCTGTCAGAAGCCAGCTGATCATCAACAGCTGGAGCCGCCCGCCGGACCTTTTAAATAATGTGGGCGGATTTCCGGTCAATTTACATACAAATCATATTAAATACAATATATACACAAAAGAAATTACAATTTTAAGACACATCCAAAGAATAATCAACTGAAATTATACTCATAACAAATCCCATGTTTATCATAAAGAAAAATGTATCAACTAAACAAATTGGCTCAATATGGTCCTTTACAATATATATATATATATATATATATATATATATATATATATATATATATATATATATATATATATATATATATATATACATACTTACATAAACACATACATACACACCTATACATATACACATTCATTTACACACACATACATACATACATAAACACACACATACATGCACACTGACAGATACAGACACACATTCATACAAATTTCAATTCCATAAGAATATTCATAATCCATAAATCAATGCAATCTAAAAAAATCAGAACATTTAACTTTAATATGAATGAATATAAATAAAACCCACATTACAAACATGCTAACTAAATAACTAGTAACTAAATGCTTTCCTCCTCCTCCTCCCCGACGGCCTATAAGGTTCAGCTCCACGGCGCTGACTGAAGCCTGCACCCTGTCAGACTCCACACCACCGATCACAGCTGGGGGATTCCATCTGAAGCAGGATATTCCTTTGGGTTTGACTCGTTTCTTTTTACAGATGCTTCACAGGAGGAAAGGAGGACAATGCAGATGAGCTGGAGAAGAATGAGGAGGAGGAGGAGCTGCCAGAATACCTGCAGCTGCACCAGATGGTGGTCAGAAAGATCGGGGAGATCTGCAGATACGTCAACCAGGTGTGTAACTCTGAAGCAGCCGGGACTCACCTGGAAACAAGGCCTGGGAAAACCTCATGAAGCCCTTTTCTGTTCACAGTTGTACACTGGAATAATTAGGTATTTAAAACAGGGGTCTTCAACCAGGGGTCCGTGACCCCTGGGGGGGCCGCAGCGGTACCGCAGGGAGCCCTCTAACTTAAAAAGAAATAAAGGCCATTTTAACCTAAATAATTTGAGAGTTAAAAAAATCTTTTAATAATAATATATAGGCTATATATATATATATATATATATATATATATATATATATATATATATATATATATATATATATATATATATATATATATAACATGTGCTGTATATGTATATACAGGACTGTCTCAGAAAATTAGAATATTGTGACAAAGTTCTTTATTTTCTGTAATGCAAAAATGTCATCATTCTGGATTCATTACAAATCAACTGAAATATTGCAAGCCTTTTATTATTTTAATATAGCTGATCATGGTTTACAGCTTAAGAAAACTCAAATATCCTATCTCAAAAAATTAGAATATTCTGGGAATCTTAATCTTAAACTGTAAACCATAATCAGCAATATTAAAATAATAAAAGGCTTGCAATATTTCAGTTGATTTGTAATGAATCCAGAATGTATGACATTTTTGTTTTTTTTAATTGCATTATAGAAAATAAAGAACTTTATCACAATATTCTAATTTTCTGAGACAGTCCTGTATATATGTATATGATTGAGGTGACAGATCACACACAGATCACGTCAGATCAGCAGCTGTGTCTGAACCAAGATTAAAGGTGTGGAGCTTCTCTCAGCGTTTGCCTCAAACTTCAAAACCCTTCACAAATCTGCTCATTCAGATCCAGACCAGATTATTCTGGTGCTAGTAAGTCTCTCTCTCTCTCTCCCTCTCTCTCTCTCTCTCTCTGCTGAACCAGACTCTCTCTCACATTAGCAGTCTCTCCCTAACCTGAGCCTCGCGGCCTCGGCCTGCTTGTACGTCCGTGACAGCACTGATTCATTAAGTGGATTAGTCTTGAATATTACATTTTAATAAGTAAATGCAAATGAATTCAGTTCATTGATTTAGCTGAGACTGTGGCAGACCATGCTGCATGTTGATGGAGCCTGCACCTGAAACCAGTGACGTGCAGCTTCAAGCTTTCCCCCGTAGCTGACCAGAGCTCGTGTGTTTTCAGCGCATGCTGCTGCAGGACCTGCACGACAGCCACGTGTGCAACTCCCTGCTGGTGGCCGAGAGCGAGGAGGACCTCTGGAAGAACGAGTCTCTCTACAGGCAGCGGCTCAACGCCTCCGACGGTGAATAAACACAGTGTTTGTACTTCTGTGTACAGATCTAGACAGGGGTGGAGGTTAAGAACAGACTTCAATATCCCTAAGTGCAATTTCTTCAGGTACCTACAGGTCCGTAGTTTCATTAAAACACACTTCTCTCCGTCTGTGAACTCACCACAGAGTAGCAGGATAGATGAGCTGCTGAATACGGACCCCGCCCGTAGGGGTTTGCTGTCCATCCTATATGAAAACATCCAGAAATCAGCTTCCCCATCCCCGTTTACACGGAGCAAAAACGCTGGTGTTTTCATGCGTTTTGGCCGCTCGTTTACACGAAAACGAAGCTCAAAGTCACCAAAAACCATCATTTCTGAAAACTCCAGCCAAAGTGGAGATTTGCAAAACCTCAGTCTTCACGTTTGCTTGTAAACGGAGAGAAACGGACATTTAGGCTTCAGAACGTCACATTATGAGACAGAAACGACACCACACTGCAAAAACTCAAAATCTTAACAAGAATATTTGTCGTATTTCTAGTTAAAATGTTTAATATTTAGTCAAAAAAATCTAATTAAACTTAAAACAAGACTCATCACTGGAAAAAAGTGAAAATTTACTTGAAACAGGTGAAAATTGTCATTCTCTTGGTTCTGTCCCATTTTAATCAGCAAAGTTGCTGCTGTGTTAAAAGACACTGTTAGGAAAGGATCTATTTAGGTACAAACATGTACATCATTTACAGTTCAAAATCCTTCTGTACATGTAGTAAATATCTAATCTAACAACAGAAATATCTGCGGCTTGCAGATCTTTTTTAAACAGATCGGATGCGGCTTATATGCAAATACGAAAATACAGTATTTATTTACTTATCAATATTACATTACTTATCTTATTTACCCCCCCCCATAGGCTTTGTGTGCACTGTTATTGTGCTGCTTCGTGTTTCAATGTTTTATGTGAAAATCCAATAACAATATTTGAATAAGGAAGTGAAGGAGATGGTGATCTCCTGAGATGAGAGTTGATTTCCTGTCCTGCTCAGACTACAGCACGGAGGAGAGCTACCCAGCCAGGGACTACCTGGCCGCCACCATGCAGTTCATCCCAGGACACTTTGCCTGTGACGTGGTGTGGAGCACCATCATCCACATCCACCCTCGCCTCAAGATGGGGCCCAACATGGGCGTGTCCAGAGGTGAGTGGCAGGTGGTCCTCTTTTAGTTTAGCAGTATTTGTACAGGACCTAAGTCATGAGAAGTGAAATCATTTGTGGCACACTGTTCAGGCTGTCCCTGTCCCACAGCCATCCAGGCCCTGCGCTCCGTGCTCAACCCTTTCTGCGTGGTGAACAGGAAGAACATGTTCGTCTACCAGGAACGCACCACCAAGTCAGTCTTCTACCTCAGGTTAGGAGTTTTACATCTCTAAGGCCGAGGCTCCTGGGTTTTGGTCGGGCTGTGATACACACTTTAGATAAAGGGGTTGCATGACTAACAGTTAAGTTAGCCTGTCCAGGCATCCTCTTCCAAGTTGGGAGCATTCTCTGTGGGTCCACTCCTCCTCCGGTTCACGTAACCCACCAGGTGCTCGATACTGCGCTGGATGTGAATGGTGGCCTTAAATATGGGGAAGTGACGAGGCTGAGGCAGAAATCAAGTTAGCCCTTGTGTGGGCATTTATTACAAGCACAGTTAGGGCCAATCCCAATCCCCCCCCTACTTTCTACCACTAGCCCTAAAAATGAAGCTACAAACCTTAAGGCCCTTGTAATCTTCCCTAGGGATTGGGACACCACTTGCTACGTCACTGCGTGGTTTACGTTCGGGTACGTAAGCGACTGCGTAGTTTGCACATACGTCACACCATTTTTGCTTATACATTTTCTCTCTTATATATTTGCTTTTATATTTGTATAGTATTGCACCAATCACCACAACAAATTCCTTGTGTGTGTTTAACAAACTTGGCAAAAAACCTTTTTCTGAATCTGATTCTGATATCAGGAAGCCCAGAGCTAAAAGCTGTTTTAATTTCAGCTGTAGCGCTGTTAATATACCACTTTATTAAGTTTTAATATTTTTTCAGGCGTAAAAGTAACCGTTAAGATCCCCAACCTGGGCTCAGTTTATCCAAATAACGCCTGTTAAGAAATTTGCTCCGATGTTTTCGGGGATGAGAAGAGCCTCTGGCGATTTATGGTTCCGCGTTACAGCAACGCAGAGCCTACGCCGTAGGGTACGGCACGGCGTGCGTCGCGCGTCGCCGCGTAACCTACGCCGTAGGCCCGGCATTGGAACCATAAATCAGCCTTTATTCTGGCGAGATCTTTGCAACAACGGGCAAGCGAGTGATTATGTACATTCACTGAGTGAATATTATGAAAGTAAAATATATATTTCTCGCTAGAAATGTAATCAAAACGCATTTTTATGCAGAAACTAACTCAAAATATTGATTTTATTCACTAAAAAATAGAAATGTCCGCCATGTTTTTTTGTTTGATTCTGTCTGCAAATGACGACGTAAAGCATTCTGGGAAATTTCAGCATCTGAAATCCCTTGCTGTGAAGGGCTAGATTCATACACACTAGCCCTCGTTATGTCCACTAGCCCTACATGCAAAGAGGAATTGGGACACCACTACCCTCACAGGAACACACAGAATTTAGGGGTAGGGCTGAAAAGTAAAATAGGGGGAGATTGGGACTGGCCCTAATACAGACCACTGACAACAACCCTTCACCCCGGTTGAGCTTGTATTTCTATATATAATGTGTCCCCACATTGATTGGACAAGACCACATAACAGTGTAGGGATTTAGTTTACACACAGACACATAATCCACGTCACTTGGCCAACAATATTTACACAATATACAACAATATCTTCCTTACTATAGCTCTAGACCAGGGGTCAGCAACCCAAAATGTTGAAAGAATAAAACACAAAAAATAAATATGTCTGGAGCCGCAAAAAATTAAGTCTTGTATAAGCCTTAGAATGAAGACAAATGGCGAAAGGAGAAATGTTGAGAAAAAAGTCGAAATGTCGAGAAAAAAGTCCAAATTTCAAGAAAAAGTGGAAATGTCGAGAAAAAAGTCCAAATGTCGAGATTAAAAAGGAAAGGAAAAAGGAAGAAAAGAAGGAAAAATGAAGAAAAAAAGGAAAAACAATGAGAAAAAAAAGAGAAGAAAAAAAGGAAAAAAAAAGGTCAAACATTTTTGAAAAAGCTCCAGGAGCCACTAGGGCGGCGCTAAAGAGCTGTGGCTCTAGAGCCGTGGGTTGCCGACCCCCGCTCTATACCATATATTAGGCTACATCTGATCTCTGTGTGGCTAACAACCACAACAACAAACGGCTTGCCTTCTAAGTGACAAAATCACAAACATGAATACACATAGAATGACATTTAACAATGTGACATGGAGGGACGGGAGACCTCCATCACAGTGGATTCATACGTCACTCAGAGAGGAGCGTCCCAGAGCCGTGATGGATCATTAATGGATAATTAATAGGGGTGGGTATTGGGAAGGACCTCACGATACGATACGCATCACGATACTTGAGCCACGATACGATACACATTGCGATATCCCGATTATGCGATATCCCAATTATTATATTCTACATAGTTCACCGAAAAATTTTAAAATGCATTACACATCTTAAAATCCAAGTTGTATATATGTACATCAGATGATAGTGATGGATCTTAAAATCCGAGTTGCACATTCATCAGATTATAGTGACAATTCATGGGACAAACTGAGTCAAAACAATGTTTTATTATAACTATACAAGCTAAAGTTACAACATATTTGTATATGTTTTTCATATTATTTACATCATATGAAATTAACATTAAATTTAGTATGAGGTTGCTTTAATTATGTGGCAAATGATAATAAACACAAGAAAGATGGAACTAAAACCAAGGACAGGCACAGTGATCAGTCAGTATAGATATAAATCCATAAATAAATAAACCTCTGTCCATTATTTTTCATTTTTTAAGGACAGGCAATTGTGTTATATAAAAAATAAATTATAAAATTAAATAAAACCTGAGCTCAGTGCAGGGCCCTCCCAGGGTTGGTAGAGAGTGGCAATGCCCAGGACTGTCACTTAGGTAGGAGCACTGGGTGATATAATGGGAAAAAAATCGGGGATAAAAAATATTTAAAAAAAAATATTAAAAAAAAAAAAAGAAAAAAGATATTCAAATTTTGAATATCGATATTGAATCGGCTGGAAAAGTATCGCGATATATTGCGATATCGATATTTTTGCCCACCCCTAATAATTAATGGCTCTTTCATGATAGTAACAAGGTCATGTGTCAGGGTGATGCTGCGTGTCTCCGTCAGCAGCTGGGACGTCAGCGTGTTCTGCTGAACCAAACCTGTGCTGGATCCCGGTCCAGATCAGCCCACAGGCTTCCTAACATTGTGTTGGCTTTTCCAGACTCTGTGAAACCTCACTGACAGGCAAGTACTGCGACGCGGATAAAAACCTCCACGTGACCCGATCCGTGGGGCTGGCGAGGAGCCAGGAGCCTTCGTCTGCCGAAGACGCTGCGGTGAGCACTGGGACGGGCCTGACGGGGAAGTATCCACCTGAAATCTAGCACCTCTAACACACATTCTCCTTGTGGGTTCCTGCAGAGCTCCAGGTCGTCTTTGGAGGGTTCTCGTCCAGTTGGACAAGTAGACAAGCACATCCTGCTGCACGTGCACGGAGTGGGAAGTGCAGGTGAGTTCCTTCAATGTTTAAAGTGCAATGTTTCTGCCTTTCAGTATCTATTTTCACAGATGTGCTTATTGATTGATTACTGATGGGCTTCTAACGGTTCAGGGGCCGGATTCACCAAAATGTTCTTAAGAACGATCTTAAGAAATGTCTTAAGATCTAAAATGAAGAAGTTCATAAGAAAGTTCTTAAGTGAAATTCCTCAATATTTTCTTAAGAACCGTCTTAAGAACTGTCATTTCTTACAAATTTCTTATTTTTCCTACTTAAGAACTTCTTAAAATTTGTCATTGCATTGCACGCGCCAACAAACATACAGTTAAAAAATACCGGTAGTTTGGTCTTAACCGTCAGTCACTCACTAAACATGGAGAAGGAGAAAAAGAGATGCAGGAACTTTTCAACGTGGTGGATGAGATTAATGTGTGAAAAAAATACTATTGGGGAAAATGAATAATAATTAACTACCACGCTAACTAACATGCTAAGAAACAGTTAACAGGCTCTTTGTGTAATTAATTACAAAGTATATCCTCAAACTATGACCTACTAGTCCAAACTTGTCTAAAATGTGTTGAAAAAGGTGATATTAGTCTTACCTTTTCACAGAAGAAATTTTAAGACAGGTCAAGGTTGTCTTAAAGTTAAGAACAAAGTCAAGAACAAATTTGAGAACTTTTATTTCAAGAATACCATTTATTCTTAAGTTTTTTCTTAAGAAGAAACTTAAAGGAGCATGAGGCAGGATTGAGGCAGGATTTATGAAAAAAATCTGTATACGTTTTAAGTTTTCTAGTAATAATGTCAGATGAAGCGTTCCAAACCCAAAATAATGAGTCCTCTAGTGTATCTCTCCGTTGCCTTGAACAGGCTGTTGCTGCAAAATGTGCTGCAATTCCGGGCCGGAATTTCCCGCGCTGGGCTGCGGATGTGACGTCACATGACACTGCATGCGCGTTCTCCCCTGTTACGATCACCAGTTAGAACACTCGGCTCAACTCTGTGACCAAAACATAAAGGACACCACACTCGAGTTTCAGTTGTGTATGTAATAAAAAGCAGGTTTATTCATGTACCAAGGAAAAACCCCATAACTTAACAAGACGAGTCTGGAGGCCTGACCAAACAAAACAATAAAGGAAAAGACCATGAGGGAAGCCTGAGCCAACCACGCAATGGGCCGTCGGACCCAGAACCTCCTCCTAACCTAACAAGAACAGGAACCTAACCTCAAAACAAAAACCGAGGAAAGAAAACCAAACTGACAGACCTCCATCCTCAAAGCAACACAAACAAAAGAAACACAGGAGCAACCCTGGCACCAAGGGGAGGCTGCCTGGTCTGAGAGAGGGTGCCGGCTCCTCCTGACCCCCTTAAATACAGGCGGAGCCAGATAATCACCTGATGCGGAACACCTGAAGGGAGACAAGAAAAAGAAGGGGGGGAGGGAGCGCATAACACCCCGTTCTCCCGTGCCGGCTTCACTGTTGGCTGCAGTACCCTCGGCGGCCGTCGTGGCGAAGGGTGGCACTAATGAGTCTCATTTCTTAAAAGGAGCCTCATGCTCCCTTAAGAAGAAAGTTGAGAAAATACTTAGAACTTTTTTGGAGAATATGACTTCTTCTCTTTTTTCTTCTTAAGACTGAACTTAAGAAAAAAATGACACTTAAGAAGATTTTCTTTCTTAAGAATGTTTTGTGCATCCGGCCCAGGTCCAGAGATCACAGACGAGCTGCTCAAGGTGCTGCGGAAGCGTCTGGACGAGACCACCCTGGACATGATCACGCTCATGCTGGTCCGGAACTGCAAGCTGACCCCGGCCGACGTGGAGGTGAACGCCCCGTCCTCTCTCCCGTCCCGTAGAGCCCGCTCCCAGAACCCTGACCCTCTGCTCTGCTCAGTTCATCCAGCCATCCGGGTCCTCGGCCACGGAGACCATGGTGTTCAGCCTCCCCCAGCACGGGCGGGCCCGGCTGGCCGCCGTGGCCCACTACCTCCGCCAGAACCTGCTCATCTTCCTGCACCTGCCCAAGTACACCGACAGCAACACGGCACACCACTTCAAGGTAGGGGGACGGGGGTGAGGGACGAGGGTGAGGGCGGGGGACGAGGGGTGCGGGATGAAAGTTACTTACTTTTAAAGATAAGTTCAAACAGAAGTGGCAGCCATACTGAGAGATGTGCAAACAGCACTTTCTAAACTGATCTGGATTTGAAGTGAAGAACATGTTTGCAGAATTGAGGCAAAGGTGTGAAGGGATGCTGCTGTTGTTGGGGCTCCTGGACTGATTCTACTGTTCCCTCTGCAGCACTACTTTCACCTGAGCAGCGACTTGGCCGATGGAGACATCTACCTGTACAACAAACCCGGAGGCCAGGGAACCGGAGGGAAAGGTAACGGCATGCTGTGTTTGAGGTGTTTAAGACCCACACCACAGCTGGGAATCAGTGTACTGGCTGAACATTGATCCTAGCAGAGGCAGTAGGTGTAGGTATGGTGTAGGTGGTCATGAGTAACTTCTGGAGACCCCCCCCCCCCAACTGTTCCCTCTGCTGGTGGTTCAACGGTGTTTGTGCATGAGCATCCTTGATGTGGGAGCCTCTCTAACGCTGCTCCCTAACGCTGCTCTCTAATGTGGCCCAGGTACCATGTCGGAGCTGGTTCAGCAACTCCTTCCACCCTCTCAGTTTAAAGGTACCACACCTTCTGCTCGCTCTAAACGGCCGGCCCGCCCCCCCCGCTGCTGCTGGCGCCGTGTGCACCGCTCCCGACCTTTTTTTGTCTTGATGACGTTTATTTGCAGCTTCCACACCTTCTTTTGAGGCTTTGCCCTCCGCAGACCTGTAGTTGTGAAGCTGTGTTGGTTTGTGAGTCGCTGTCGGACGCAGCATGGATGTCCAGCGTGCATGGATGTCCAGCGTGCATGCGCGTGTCCTTACCAGTGCTTATGCCACTGCGCTGACGCCAGGGCGCTGACGCCACGGCCCTGACGCCACGGCACTGACACCACGATTTTTAGGAATTAATATGAGAATCGATTTAGAATCGGAAAATCGATTTTTACAATTGAACACAGTTTAAACACAGTTCCACTCTGCTCATGTCATAACACATTATCTGTGCACTAGAGTGAACTCCTGACTCTGGTTGTCACATCTGTCAGAGCTGTTGCTTGATCAGAGACAGAGGTGTGACTAAATAAAGGAAAGCAAAGCAGTCAAGATGTGGGCCGTTAGTCCGAACTGGAATGCTGGTGGGCCGGGGATACCAGTGTTTGGTGCTGGGATGGTTACCCCTCCCTGTTTCATGTCCTTTCAGGCATCGCGTGCATCGCCCTCTCATTTGTGGACGCCCTCAGTCGGCCTCTTCAGGTGGCATCTCAGGACTGCTCTGCACTTCAGAGGTCGGGCGTCTGCACCATCCTCCTCCATCCAGACCGCTTTGACGAGCTGACAGCTGTGGCTAAAGTAGAGGCCATCAACATCACCCCCCCATCAGGTACAGCTCTACACAGGTGGAAGATTCTGCTTCTGAAAACTCATGAAGGAAATGCTTGAACATGTGATTCTAAGGAGCCGCATAAAACAGAAACCTAGCCACATCTACATATGAACTGATCAGAGTGAGTCTAGCTGATGTGGACAGGCGACAGCCGGGTGACACGCCCTTGAAGGTCCTTCAAATGAAAGTGAAGCCAGTGCCGGAGACAGGAAGTGCTCCCTGGTGTTGGAACCCTTGTCGTGTTGTTGAGTTGCTACTTTGCCCGTTTCCCCCCTGAACCGTGGCGGGAGTGTCTTGTCTTTCCTCCACAGGTTGAGACGCCTGAGAACACTGCTGTCTTGTCTGTCTTCCAACAGAGCCACATCTGTACGTGCGCTTTGACATCTGGGAACAGGGCAACGTCAGCCCCCTGCAGCTGAGTGACAAGCTGCAGGGGGCGCTGCGCCACGCGCTCTGCGACGTCGTCATGGAGCTGCAGGTCCTGCCAAACCCTCTCTGCCTGGGAGTCCCGGCGAGCAAATCTCCCAGAGAGGAGGTGAAAGGTGAGAGCAGCACCCAGTCCAGATCGGAGATCCCCCAGGGCTGGAGGTTGTGGTAATTAGGGCCCGAGCACTTACAGTGCTAAGGCCCTATTGTATCTGTAGGAATTTTTCTTTCTTTCTTTCTTTCTTTCTTCTGACGAAAGGAAGGCCTTTTTTCCACCTAAACGTGCCCAAAAAGTCACCAAATTTTGCACGCAAGCCAGGCCTGGCGAAAAATTCTATATTTAATGGTTTGCATTAATGGGCGTGTCAAAATGGCTCAACAGCGCCCCCTAGAAAACTTTGTGCCTCAAGCCCCACAATACGGTTTGACGTACATGCACGAAAATCGGTACACACCTGTATCATGTCGCAACTTAAAGAAAAGTCTCTTGGCGCCATGGCCGAAACCCAACAGGAAGTCGGCCATTTTGAACATTTTGAATTAATCGCGTCATTTTGGCGCAATTTATGCCATTCCTTCGGCAGTTAATACGGCCCGAGCCGTAACGTGCACCCAGGTGTGTTATACATCAAAATGTGCGTCTCCATCCTGCGACAACGCGCATTACTTTTCTCTTTCAAAAGCCTTACCGTGGCGACGCTAGACGCCAAAAGGCGCGCCCCCCTTCATCTGATTGGTCCATATTTGATAGTTCCCCAAATGTCACCAAATTTTGCATGCAAGCCAGGCCTGGCGATAAATTTGATATTTCATGCATTAATGGGCGTGGCCTAATGGCTCAACAGCGCCCCCTAGAATACCTTTCTCTGCCATAACTTTTGAACGGGTTGTGATAAAGACATGTGGGTGGTGTCATCGGACTCCGTATTGAGACCTTGAGATTCATTGGTGAAAATTAGCCCCGCCCCTTCTTCTGATTGGTTGTCCCTATTTTCTTCTATAACTTTTGAGTGGTTTGACATAGAGAGTTGTGGGTGGTGTCATTGGACTCGGTATTGAGTCCTTGAGATGCATTGGTGAAAATTAGCCCCGCCCCTTCTTCTGATTGGTCGAAATTTCATAGTTCCTATTTTCGGTCATAACTTTTGAATGGTTTGACATAAAGACTCGTGGGTGGTGTCATCGGACATGGTTTTGAATCCCTTGACCAAAATTGGTGTGAATTAGCCCTGCCCCTTCTTCTGATTGGTCGATATGTGATAGTTTCTATTTTCTGCCATGACCTTTGAATGGTTTGACATAAAGAGGCGTGGGTGGTGTCATCTGACTTAGTTTTGGGTCCTTGACCTTAATTGGTGCAAATTGCACACGCGAGGGCCCGTTCATCGCTGCTTGCAGCTTTAATTGTAATTGTAATTTATTTCAAAACAAGGACAGTGATGGTAGCAACATTGTTTTTTATCATGGATTTTTATGGCACCTTTGTATAATGATTCAAGTGGTTTTAGAACTGTTTTATATGACTGAGACCAGCTTGTAATACAATATCAAAAATGCAGTATAATCAATGCATTCAGATACATACTGGAGGCCTCAACTGTGAGGGAATTCCTTATGTATCTGAAGTTAGCAAGATTACATTTCAGTGTGTTTCTCAGTTTTTTAACATGGTTTTTAAAGCTGAGGGTTGGCTCAAGGGTAACACCCAAATACTTGAATTTATCCACATTGTTTATTGTTTGCCCATTTACTGAGACGTCTGGACAATCTTTCAGTATGCGCCTGTTGGTGAAAAACATGGTTACAGTTTTTTCAAAGTTTAAAGTGAGGCATGAGTTATAGCAAACTTTTGCATTGCCTTTGTTACTTTCTTGGCAACCTCTGTAGCTCTTACCATGACTATATATAACAGTATCGTCTGCATACATTATTATGCTGACATCATCACACATGGAAGGCAGGTCATTTATATATACAGGACTGTCTCAGAAAATTTGAATATTGTGATAAAGATCTTTATTTTCTGTAATGCAATTTAAAAAAAACTAAAAAGTCATACATTCTGGATTCATTACAAATCAACTGAAATATTGCAGGCCTTTTATTATTTTAATATTGCTGATTATGGCTTACAGTTTAAGATTAAGATTCCCAGAATATTCTAATTTTTTGAGATAGGATATTTGTGTTTTCATAAGCTGTAAGCCATGATCAGCAATATTAAAATAATAAAAGGTTTGCAATATTTCAGTTGATTTGTAATGAATCCAGAATGTATGACATTTTTGCATTACAGAAAATAAAGGACTTTATCACAATATTCAAATTTTCTGAGACAGTCCTGTATGCTAAAAAGTAATGGCCCCAAGATTGGTGGCCCTGGTACCCCAGCGTATAGAAAAGAGAAGCAATGACCAAAGCTCCAGCGGGTGAAAGACTGAAGCCACTGCATGTAGTCTGCACCCACGGGAGACCTTATGACCTTAACAGAGTTGTGCGAGGCATGAACAACAGCTTCCTGCAGTGGTCAGGCGGGAACTTTTCATTGATTATTATTGATTGGGAAAATTTTGCCAATCAATATACAGAAAAAATTTGAAAAAAGAGAAAATAACTATAACTTTCATTCAGGACAAAATGAATGGAACATTGTGTTTCTGTAAAAGGTATCAGTTTATGGAACAATCTGGAAACAGAAGCCAAAGAATGCAAATAAAACATTACATTTAAAAGAATAATAAAATCCAGTTTGATGAAGAAATATCATGATAATTTTTAAGTTAGGTGGGTTTTCTTTTGTTTCTCTCTCTCTTTTTAGCACCATTGTCAGATTTTTTTTTTCTTTGAATCAAAAAAGAATACGACTATCTGTATTTGACGACAGCTTTTTTGTGTTATTTTATAACTTTGTTGTAGTTTTGGGTTTGTTTTTTTGTTTGTAGTTTTTTTTAAATTGCGTAATTTGTCATTTGTTTTTTAAAATTTTTTTATTGAAATTTTATTTCTTAGGAAAGAGGGACAGATAAAATGAGCTTAGTGCCAATCCCAATACACCCCATACTTTCTACCACTAGCGCTAAAAATGAAGCCACAGGTGTAGCACCCTTGTAATGTTCCCTAGGGATTGGGACACCACTTGCTACGTCACTGCGTGGTTTACGTTCGGGTACGTAAGCGACTGCGTAGTTACGTTTGCACATACATCACACCATATCAGGAAGCTGAGAGTTAAAAGCTGTTTAAATTTCCGCTGTAGCGCTGTTAATATGCCACTTTATTAAGTTTTAATATTTTTTCAGGCGAACCGTTAAGATCCCCAACCTGAGCTCAGTTTATCCCAATAACGCCTGTTAAGAAATTTGATCCGATGTTTTTGGGGGATGAGAAGAGCTGCTGGCGATTTATGTTTCCGCGTTAAATCGACGCAGAGCCTACGGCGTAGGGTACGGCGTAGGGTACGGCGTACTGCGCGCGTCGCCGCGTAACCTACGCTGTAGGCTCTGCGTTGGTGTAACGCGGAACCATAAATCAGCCTTTATTCTGGCGAGATCTGCAAAGACTTCGCAACAACGACCAAGCGAGTGATTATGTACATTCACTGAGTGAATATTATGAAAGTAAAATATATATTTCTTGCTAAAAATGTAATCAAAACGCGTTTTTATGCAGAAACTAACTCAAAATATTGATTTTATTCACTAAAAATTAGAAATGTCCGCAATGTTTTTTTTGTTTGATTCAGTCCGCAAATGACGACGTAAAGCATTCTGGGAAATTTTCTCTAGCCCTCGGTCGGTGAGTCAGCATCTGAAATCCTTCTGTGAAGGGCTAGATTCATACACACTAGCCCTCGTTATGTCCACTAGCCCTACATGCAAAGAGGAATTGGGACACCACTACCCTCAAGGGAACGCACAAAATTTAGGGTTAGGACTGAAAAGTAGGACTAGGGGGGGATTGGGACTGGCCCTAAGTCTTCTTTCTATTCCCTTTCATTCAAGGAAATAGATTTGTTGTAATTATATTGAACTGTTTTGTTTTTCTTTTAATGAATGAAATAAAGAATAACTAAATAAACCACGTGGTATGCATGTGTCAGCATGTCTACTGTGATATTGGCTCCTTGGTTGGGAGAGTGTGACCGATGCTTGTTGTGACCGGTGTCTCCAGGGCCGCTGGTGTCTCTGCCGGAGGTGAAGGAGGTGAAGGAGGTGAAGGACAGCCCCAGGCAGCGCAGCGGCTCCAGGGTGTTCAAGAGCAGCCCGTCACCCATCACTCTGACCCAGACCCCGGGGGGCCCCCCTGTGGCCGGGACCAGCACACCTGAGTCCACCACCCCCACCAGCAAGAGCACCCGCCGGAGCTTCTGGGACATACTGGTCAGCCTCTTCCTGTCTGTCCTCCTGTCTGTCCTCCAACTGTTTCCTGCTGCAGTGAAGCCAGCCCTGCTGACAGTACCGTATCGGCCCCAATATAAGACCACCCTGATTTTAAGACCACCCTGATTATAAGACGACCCCCTCTTTTTCAAGACTCAAGTTTGAAAAAAGACATCTGAAACAAATGATTATAACAATATATTTGAGAAATAAAGCATGTTATTTTGCCTCATTCAAATCATCATCTTGAAGTTTGCATCATAACTTCTCCTCAGCTGCCGGTGCACCTGCCGATCTTCCACCCACTTTTCTCCGGATTGTCGCTACGTTTCTCCATTTTCTGTTATCTCTTTTCTTATGGTCTTCTCTTTTCTTTCTTACCGCTATTTTTTATTTGTGTTCTTCGTGACAGGGGTTGGCTTTGGCCTGGGTTAAGTTCAGCATTGGCTTTAAAGATATCTGGCGCCATCTAGCGTTGTGAATGGGTATAATGTCTAGACCCTGGATGGAAGGCGACCCCAACTTTGGTCTTATTTCAATGCAAAAAACACTGTCTTATATTCGGGCCAATACGATATTCACTGAATGTTGGGAGAGGTTCTGCCCGTCCGCTTGTTTCATCACGTCAACGCTGGTGTTTAGTATTTTGATCGGTTGGTGTTTCTGTTTCTGCAGAGTAAACCTGACTCGGGGGAAATCGGAAGCCCCAAAACCACGGACGACATCGTGCAGGAGAAGGGAGAGGAGGGTCGGGCCGTCCGGCGCAGACACAAGACGGAGAACGTGAAGCAGCAGTGGAGCCAGGAGAAGGCCCTGGCGGTGGAGCTGGAGCAGGTCCAGAGGTGGGGGTGGGGGTGGAGCAGGTCCAGAGGTGGGGGTGGGGGTGGAGCAGGTCCAGAGGTGGGGGTGGGGGTGGAGCGGGTCCAGAGGTGGGGGTGGAGGTGGAGCAGAGGTGTGGGTGGAGCTGGAGCTGGAGCAGGTCCAAAGGTGGAGCCCGTGTGATCTTTCTTTAACCAACAGCAGGTCGTCTGACTCTTTGATGGAGGGGGGGGGGCGAGGAAGGCGTTGAGAATGAGGGAGGTGTGGTTATCAGCAAGTGTGTGTGTAAGCGGTAAGTCCGTGAACTTCGCTCAGAGCTGCTCCTCAGCCAATGTCCTTGATGTTATCAGTCGGCTCGGTCAGTTCTGAAACAGGTCCACAGATGTTCCTGGGAGAGGGGAGGGCTAGTGGGGGCAGAGTCCCTTGTTTACATTCCACCAGGGAGATTGTGACTATAGCGATCGGCCAAACCGCCCTGTCAAGGCCAGATTATAGAATCAACAATTATATTGCAAACAGACAGACTCCAGTAACTTTCCATCTGCCTTAAAGGAGCATGAGGCTCCTTTTAAGAAATGAGACTCTATAGCGCCACCCTTCGCCACGACGGCCGTCGGGGGTACTGCAGCCAACAGCGAAGCTGGCACGGGAGAACGGGGAGAACGCGCATGCAGCGTCAATGACGTCACATCCGCAGGACAGCGCGGGAAATTCCGGTTACAGTTGCAGCACATTTTGCAGCACAGATACAGAGAGATACACTAGAGGGCTCATTCTTTTTGGTTTGGAACGCTTCATCTGACATTATTACTAGAAAACTTAAAACGTATACACATTTTTTTCATAAATCCTGCCTCCATCCTGCCTCAAGCTCCTTTAAGTCTCTGGTTCCTCAATGGCGACTCCAAACAGACAAATTGTGATCAATTCCCGCCAAGCCGAGCTTCCAACTTCTCCAAGGTCTTATCAATCTTGCCAATGAGCTCAAAGACCGCCGCTAGTCTGCAATTCTGTTCAAGAATTGCATCCAGCTTACGGCTTTGCTCCCCCAGTGTTAAAGTCTGAGTGTTAGTCGCAGAGCTGATCCCCCTCAGCCACGTCTGGCAGCTCTGAAAGGGCCAAAACAGCTGTCGACAACTTATGCGTTTGTCGGTAGACCAGGAATCCCCCCCCTCCGATTAGGAGAAATCCTGCTATCATAAATCCAATTATGAAGCATCTTCAACGTCCTGGACAGACAGGATCGCCAAACACAACGGTTTCCAATATTTGTAGGAATCCATTGTGTATCCAGCAAAAAATGTCCCATCGGGGCAGGAGGGCTCCCTTACCCCCTGACTTCTTGTCGCAAAAATTTGGTCAATTGTGCTGAGAGACCAGTTAATCAATTCCATGATTGTAGAGTTTCGGAGGAGTGAAAAGGAGAGACTCTGAAGACAAGACAGGACAAAAGCAGTAGCAGGGCAGATAGATAAGGGAGAGGAGCAGAAAAGCGTCTGCCTTCGTCGAGAGCCGGAAGAAGAATGAAAATTCATAAATACAACTTCATCAACATTCAGTCATTGACTTTAGTGATTTAATATATGCTGTTGCAGAAACATGGCACCGCTCACGTAATAATAATGGTCTGTGTTCAGACTTCTGATCTACGGAACAGTATCAGGGCCATGCAGGAGAAATATTTGAGAGGGAAAGATTTGTTTTTATTGTGCAACATTTCAACTTTATTCACGAAATTTCAACTTTTTCTCAACATTTTGACTTTTTTCTTGAAATTGTACTTCAACATTAATCTCGACATTTTAACTTTTTTCTCGACATTTTGACTTTTTTCTCGAAGTGCATAATGAAAAAAAAAATCTTCCTCTAAAATTGTATTTTTATTTTTCTCCTGCCTGGCCCTAATTCTCTTTCATACTGATCATAGTTGGTGATGCGAACAGGAAAACCATTTCACTGATTTGGACCTGCCAGATTCCCTTCTTCTCCAGTGCTGTTCCAGGGTTGGGAGTAACGCTGCCTGTCTGTCCTCAGGAGACAGGTGTCTCAGCTGGAAGAGGGGGACGTGGGGACGCTGCACCCCGTTTACCAGGATACCTGCCAGCCTTGGATCCTGTTCATGGCCAAACACGGTACGTTGTTGGGAGCTGATGGCTACATCTGTCATGTTGGGTCAGGTTGATGGGGGGGGGGCAACACTGCAACACTGGGTAGGACTGGATCCCAATCAGACTCACTACAGGTGTGCAGAGCTTTAGTTTGTGCCTGGACGTAGGAATCAGGTGGACCCTGGCGTGGTGGGAGGGGCCGGTGCAGCGCGGGGACGGCGTGATCAGCATCCCTGATGAGGTGTAGCAGGGATCCAGAATGTTGTCCTCCCTGGTCGGACTTGTAATGGTGCTTTTCCACTAGCACCTACTCAGCCCGACTCTCCTCGGGGTCCACCAGGGGTCTAACGTGCCGAGTAGATACTTTTTCTGTAACTATTCTGCTGAGGTTCTAAACCAGGGGTCGGCAACCCGCGGCTCTAGAGCCGCATGCGGCTCTTTAGCGCCGCCCTAGTGGCTCCTGGAGCTTTCTCAAAAATGTTTGACCTTTTTTTTTCCTTTTTTCTTCTTTTTTTCCTCTTTATTTTCTTTTTTTCTTCTTTTTTTTGCTTCCTTCTTTTTTTAAAATTTTTTCTTCCTTTTTCCTTTCTTTTTTAATCTCGACATTTCGACTTTTTTCGCGACATTTCGATTTTTTTCTCGAAAATTTGTCTTTTTTCTCAACATTTCCACTTTTTTCTCGAGATTGTACTTCAACATTAATCTCAACATTTCCACTTTTTTCTCGAAATTCTGACTTTTTTCTCTCGACATTTTGACTTTTTTCTCGAAATTTGGACTTTTTTCTCAACATTCAACTTTTTTCTCGACATTTCGCCTTTCGCCATTTGTCTTCATTCTAAGGCTTATACAAGACTTTTCATTTTTTGCGGCTCCAGACATATTTGTTTTTTGTGTTTTTGGTCCAATATGGCTCTTTCAACATCTTGATATGGAACACAGGTCACAGATCCAGCAGCACATCTATCATCTCCTCCAGGTTCTACATCATTAGTGTTGTTGTCTTCTTCGTTTAGATACACAATCAAATACGTGACAGTCTTTGTGGGTGGGGGGCGCTAGGGGGTTGTGGTGCAGCTCTCTGTGGTTGTACGTTACACGGATACAGTCAGGACAGAAATATGCAAGGGTTTTCCGAGTGCTGCCATGAGCTGAGACGTCTTACCACGACTTATTTCCAGTTCCATGACTAACGTTTGTCCCTCTTCCCCTGTCTCTCCTAACCTGGTGCGGGGGTGTGGGGGCTGTGGGAGCAGGCTGCCCCTCCATCCAGCAGTGCACGGCTGAGGTGGCATCCCACTTCCTGCTGCCGTCCGTCCTGGCAGAGGTCGTCAGCCTGGTCAGCTCTCTGGCCAGCGATACGGCCGTCAAGGCCTTCCAGAAGACCAGGTGAGAGGCTGCTGCTGGAGGGGACATGAATTCATCATTTACTACTACTACTACTGCTACTATAGACATATACGTAGACGCCACATCGAGTGTTCTTGCCCGCTGCTGTGACACGTCAACGTCTCCGCCATATTGGATGTTCAAGACTGGGCTGTAAACTAATACAAGTAAATGGACTTATTTTCATAAAGCGCCTCTCTACAAAGAAATGTACGTTTTACGTCTCATTTATTCATTCACACACGCACTAATATACTTGGGAAACAAATATATTATATTTAATTTTCTCTGATGGAAAAAATAAGAACTTTATTGATCTCACATAGGAGTAATTCATGTTGTATCAGCTATAGAGAACAAGGTAGTGCCGAAAAACAATATATATCCCCCCTCACAAAAATAAGAAAAATAGAGAAACATATTTTCTCATCAACAAAACATGTTATTTTATTGTCTGAAAAATGGTTCAAATGTTATTTTATTGTCTGAAAAATGGTTCAAATGTTATTTTGTTACTTGAAATTTTTTTTAAATGTTTTAGTGCGTGTGTGAATGAATAAATGAGACGTAAAACGTAAATGTCTTTGTAGAAAGGCGCTTTATGAAAATAAGTCCATTCACTTGTATTAGTTTACAGTGCAGTCTTGAACAACCAATATGGCGGCGACGTTGACGTACGACTCGATGGGGCGTCTACGTATCGTGTCTTACTACTACTACTACTGTGATTTAGCAGACACTTTTATCCAAGGCTACTTACATCTGAGAGAACAAAAGCCAGAAATCCCAGATGAGGGTACGGCTGGATCAGTGCTGGTCAGACTGCTGAGAGTCCAGTCAGACACAGGAGCTGCCACGCCGCTAGGGTTTTAGTTCTTGTTCCCTTCATGCCCAACACCACCCTGAAAAGGCTGCTGCAAACCACTGCAGACATACAGGTGTATATAACACACCTGTATTCCTTTGGTAACCCTGGAGCTTTCCCCTGGCCCAGCGGAGGGTCACTCACTGCCCGTACCTCCACTTTGGCAGTCAGAAAAGAAGAAGTTAAATGAGTATGTGAGTAATGAAGGCACTTTCTCCCTAATTTGCTGGCAGGGCATTTGTGGGCCCAGCCACCGGTGAATTGTACTTTATAGGTGCAAACTGTCAACTGCACTCTATCAGGTTGTCAGTCAAAAGTCAGCGTGGCTCCCAAATGTACGCTGCTTGATATATTTGACTTTAAATTGGATTTAGTTTGAGAACAGGAACATTGTGTTGCATTGAAGAGCGTTGGGGTGGTTAGTAGTCATTAGCAGTGCTGGCCCGGCCCGCTGCTGTCTGGGGCCGCTGGAGTGGAAAGATGCTGCATTCAGGTCCCATGCAGTCGGCTATGGGCAGTGAAATCTGTCCGTTTCATGGGAATAGCAGCGAGAGCTAAACTTTCAGGGAAGATGCTTATCGCTCCATGCATTCTATTGAGAATGCTTCTCAGCGTGACTGAAGTTACAGCCGGAGCACCTCCTTTTTGGGGGAGAAACTCCTAAAAGATGAGGGATCAGAGATGGAGGCGTCCCACGTCCAGCACGTGGGTGGAGGTGCACTGGAAAAACCCAAAATCTTAACAAGAATATTTGTCTTATTTCTAGTTACAATGTCTCATTTTTAGTCAAAAACTGTCATTACACTTAAAACAAGAGTCATTACCAGAAAAATAACCTTATTTGACAATTTTCACCTGTTTCAAGTAAATTTTCACTTAAAATAAGGAACAATATTTTTTTGCTTGTAATGAGAAGATGAATCTTGTTCCATTGGCAGATTTTTCTACTTATTTCAAGTGAAAATCAAGAGTATCAGGGCCATGCAGGAGAAAAAATATTTGAGAGGGGAAGATTTTTTTTTAATGTGCACTTCGAGAAAAAAGTCAAAATGTCAAGATTAACGTTGAAATACAATTTCAAGAATAAAGTCGAAATTTCGTGGATAAAGTCAGAATTTTGAGAATAAAGTTGAAATACATTTCAACTTTTTTCTCGACATTTCGAGAAGTGCATAATGAAAAAAAAATCTTCCTCTAAAATATTATTTTTATTTTTCTCCTGCCTGGCCCTATTACTCTTCTGTAGTTTATATTTTGTAATTATATATTTTTTGTAACTTTTTTACCCTTTCCCTGCATGTGTGAGTGTACTGCTGCTGCACAAAGTGAATTTCCCCATTGAGGGAGGAATAAAGGACAATCTAATCTCTAATCTAATCATCTGGGCCGTGCGCTGCGTGTGAACCGTGGACCAGAAACACCGACCTGTCCGCCATGACAATAAGCATGTGGTCTCTGTTTCCTAACCCTTTGTGCAGCTGCCCCCCGTCCGGAGACGTGTTTGCCCCGTTCCCTCTGGTCCAGAGCTTCAGCCAGCCCCCAGACACCACCAGGAGCTTCATTCTCATCGGCCGCAACTTCCACCAGTGGCACTGCAGCACGGAGCAAGGTAGAAACGGCCGCTCTAACGTCCACACTGCTCATACTCCACCGGGTTCTGGGGTAACAACACGTGCTAGCAGCTGTTTACTGCTCTTTATTCCATTCTAAAGTTACCTGTGTAGAAATATTTATCTATACGTGCCACTTCTGGGTGAGAAATGAAGTGTTTTTACTCTGCACCTCTTTTTAATGACTTCTTTCTAGGTTATATTGGTACTAAAGTTAACCTTTAAAAAGAGGGTTGCATGAAATGTCATGTACGTAATGAAACCAAGAAAATGGTGCAATTTGAAAGTGTAACGTTTCCAGATAGTACTTTAACACGACAAGGTGGTATTAAAGTTTTATCTCCGTAACACGATGAGCTGGGGAGCCTGTGGAGGAGGAGTTGAGTGCATGTGCTATGAGACGATGTGATCCAGCATGAGTCTGGGTAGCTGGTTCCTACCCCCGGATGTTTAGCATTACATTTAAGATTAAGTTAATCTCCGAAATAATCTCTGTCATTAAACCCCAACCCAGGACAAAGAAGTGGAAACAGATGGACAAGAATGCAGCGATTCCTGCATTCACTCTGACTTTTATTTCATTGGAAACAGCCGGAGCAGAGGCAGTTTCCTGCTCGTAAAGAGGGGGACGAGAATACGAAAATAACCTCATTTAGAACAAATGATATCAATAGGTGACTGTAACTGTGATTTGACACAAAAATCAGTGTCCATGAAAGGACAGCACGGACTACGGAAGAGTATTAGGGCCAGGCAGGAGAAAAATAAAATAATATTCTAGAGGAGGAAGTTATTTTTTCCTTTTGCACTTCAAGAAAAAAGTCGAAATGTCGAGCTTAATGTTGAAGTACAATTTCAAGAAAAAAGTCGAAATGTCGAGAAAAAAGTCAAAATTTCGTGAATAAAGTTGAAATGTTGAGAAAAAAGGCGAAATTTCGACTTTATTCACGAAATTTCGACTTTATTCTTGAAAATCTCCCCCTCTCAAATATTTTTTCTCCTGCATGGCCCTAATACTGTTCCGTACACGGACAGATGTCAGCAGATTAAAAAAAGAGAGAGAACGATGGTCTCTTCCAAGTCCAAAGCCTTCCCCAACTTTCAGGGAAATTTAAAGAAGTAATTATTTTATATTGAGTTGAGCACGACGGTGCAGAATATCCTTTGTTTGTATAGCGGGCAGGAAGAAATGTGTTGTTTGTGGGCCGAGGCCAGGCCTGACGCTGAGCCCACAGTTCTCCTCCTGAGACACTAACCCTTCAGAGAACTCGTGCGGCCTTCACGCCTCACGGCCTTCCAGGAGGGAGACACACCAGACAGGGCTGGAGGGGGAAACAGGAAACGTCTTGGCTTCATACCGTCTGACAGGAAATAAAAGACTTCAGCACTTTCCTACAGATTCAGGGCTGGACGATGTGTTTGTTGAATGTTCACAGCTCAGCAGTTGTCCCCACGGACATTTGATCAATACTGAACAGTTTGTATCAGGCATTTCTGACCTGCCTAATCAGGTTTCTGTCCTAATCCACTTAACACTGGCAAAATCAACCAATCTACCACTTATGGCGCTTTTCCACCAGCACCTACTCAGCCCGACTCCACTCTCCTCGGTTTGGTTCTTTCCCACTAGACGTCTAACGTGCCGAGTAGATACTTTTCTGTATCTATTCTGCCGAGGTTCTAAGCTGCTGAGTCAGCTGTATCTGACATCATCACACTACAGGCCACTGATTGGTCGGGGGGTTGGAGTCAGACGTCTGAAGCCTGATTCAAGGTTCTGCGTTAAACCAACGCAGAGCCTACTCCGTTGCCGTGACGCCGTAGTGAACCCTTTGGACTTCTCCATTTCTCCGCGGTGCAGTACCCCCCCAGAGCACTAGTTGATTGATTGAATTGGAAAAAAAAATCACACACACACACACGAAGAAAAGAGCGCTGAAAGTTCACGACTGCTTCACGAACCGGAACTGGAAATGCACCAAGCACCAAGCAAACCAATCACAGCCCTCTCGATCTGCGTTGGGTCGTAGTTCCATTTTTTGGGAGGTGCAGGTCAGGCTACGGCGTAGGCTACGGAGAGACTCCCACGTAGCCGCGCACCCTACGGCGTAGGTTTAATGCAGAACCGTAATTCAGCCTTGAGTCAGGAGGAGGAAATCAGTGAAAGAGACTCTGACGGATTCTTGTTCATTTTATTCAACCAGCAACGGCAGCAAAAGTCTGTTTCATGATCCAACTCTGAGGGTCAGATGTTCATAAACCTGGTGCTGAGGAGAGAATTAAAAAGATCTAGACGGAGATAAGGAATGGCCAGATCTACCAGGAGCTCTGTCTCTTCATAGCTGCTCACGGCTCCAGCTGACTTTTCAGCAGCACCGAGACAAACTAACAAAAAAAAAAAGCGTAGCCGCTTGAAGCTTCTCTCTCTCTCATTTTTTAAATTGATATCGAACACAAGCCACAGATCCAGCAGCACATCTGTCATCTCCTCCAGGTTCTACATCTTTAGTGTTGTTGTCTTCTTCCTTTAGATACACAATCAAATACGTCACAGCAGCTTCTCCAACCTCCTACTTCTGCTCCAGGTGCTGAATTGTTATGGGAAAGAAACCAGGCTGAGTTTAGATGAGTAGAGCCAAGTAGGTGCTGGTGGAAAAGCGCAACTAGAAAGGTATAACTGCCAGACATGAGACGAGTCCTCTGGGTGTTGGGGCTGACTGATGGGTCAGCTGCGTAGTGCAGTCAGAGCTGACCTCAGTGTGCAGAGCAGCACTGAGACTCCTCTGCAGGGCCAGGCTTCTCCGCCCGTGCTGCTAACTCCAGCCGCTGGCCTCTATCGTTGCTGCTGCTGCTGTGTTTCTCCGTCACCGCTGCCTCTAACAGACCTGTGTTTGCTTCCATGAGTGTGTCTCTGTGTTTCACCGCCACGCCTTGCTCTCTGTGCTCTGTTTGCTGCAGACGACAGTTCAGAGGAGGAAAGCTCGCCAGGGCTAAATAGGTTCACACGTAAGTCTCAGTTCAACAACAACTTTGATGCTCATGGGAAGTTTGCAAGACATTTATTTCTCTTTTTTTTTTTTATAAACCAAGTGAACAAGAGTTTTAAGATCTAATAATAATTCATGTTGTATTGAATCATTTTAGGCATAAAACAATGACCTTTTACATATTTCTAAAGCTGCCCGGCACAAAAAGTAAAGATTTGAAGATCTCGTTGTGTATACAGCTGAACCTCCACCCGTTACAGCTGAACCTCCACCCGTTACAGCTAAACCTCCACCCGTTACAGCTAAACCTCCACCCGTTACAGCTAAACCTCCACCCGTTACAGCTAAACCTCCACCCGTTACAGCTAAACCTCCACCCGTTACAGCTAAACCTCCACCCGTTACAGCTAAACCTCCACCCGTTACAGCTAAACCTCCACCCGTTACAGCTAAACCTCCACCCGTATGCAGCTAAACCTCCACCCGTTACAGCTAAACCTCCACCTGTTACAGCTAAACCTCCACCCGTTACAGCTAAACCTCCACCCGTTACAGCTAAACCTCCACCTGTTACAGCTAAACCTCCACCCGTTACAGCTAAACCTCCACCCGTTACAGCTGAACCTCCACCCGTTACAGCTAAACCTCCACCCGTTACAGCTAAACCTCCACCCGTTACAACTAAACCTCCACCCGTTACAGCTAAACCTCCACCCGTTACAGCTAAACCTGCACCCGTTACAGCTAAACCTCCACCCGTTACAGCTAAACCTCCACCCGTTACAGCTAAACCTCCACCTGTTACAGCTAAACCTCCACCTGTTACAGCTAAACCTGCACCCGTTACAGCTAAACCTCCACCCGTTACAGCTAAACCTCCACCCGTATGCAGCTAAACCTCCACTCGTTACAGCTAAACCTCCACCCGTTACAGCTAAACCTCCACCCGTTACAGCTAAACCTCCACCCGTTACAGCTGAACCTAAAAAGCTGAAGGATTAACTCCGTTAGAAACCTAGAAGACAAAACAGTTGTATAAATACAGACTTAGACCTAACAGTTAAGTGAAATTCTGATTTACTTTCTACATCAAACACCTTAAAGTACAGCTTGCAGGTTACAACCCCAAGGAGTCCGTTGTTTACGCAATGCCTAAGTCTAATGAGCCGAAATATCTCCACCTCCTGATGTAGCACCCCGCCCCCTTCCTGCACCTGTGAAGCGGTTAGCATGTGGCAGGGGGTGGGTGGAGTCCACGTCTCCGCCCTCTTCCTCAAACCAGCTGCTGTGAACACGGCTGGACAGAGTAAAGACGTAGCCGAGGGAGCGGGTGTAGCGCAGCTCGCTGGGCGTTGCAGAGCCCAGCAGAGCGAACGCACCACCGGGAAAAACCTCCCACGTTAGTTCCCGGCAGAGACCACCGCTGGACGAGGCTTGTAGCACCCTATAATGTAATAATTTCCTGAAAATGTAATAACGCCTGAAAATGTAATAAAATTTGCACTTAAGTAGACCCTCCAGGAATCCGCGATTCCGTGATCGCGGAATTTTTCGCGGATTTCACGGCTGTCCGTGGATTTACAGACCTTCCGTGGATTTCAATGTCTGGTGCAGAAAAATCACTTTTACTGGGGTTAATATTGCATATGTCCGTGCTGAATATGCGAATTATGCGGGGGTTGGTTGATTTCACCGCATCATCGCCGACATTTTCGCATAAAGTTTGGAAAAAGGGGGGAGTGTTGTCAGTGACATGTCGGGACACCCGGTCGCGACGTGCGGGACCCGCCCGGGGACCTCCGCACCCCTCGCAGAAACCGCCACCCCCCAAACAGCAGCTCTCACCCGCGGGGGTGAGAGGAAAAAGAGAGCCTGCTTGCGCGGTGGGCGCGGCTGCCGGGGGACTCAGGATCCGCGCTGACCGCGCACCACTGCGCCTGCGAGGGCCGGCGGAGGCGGAGCTCCCATCCACTTGGGGGATAGTGGCGGCGGACGCGTTGGGTGACGGAGCTCTGTCTCGTCCCCCTCGTCGCGCCGGTGCGCCCGGCAATCATCCGAGCACCGAGCCGCGGGCTGGAGGGAGAGAGACGGCCGCCCCCCGGGCTGCCACCGCCCCTCTCCTCTCCTCTCCACCCGCGCTCTCCTTTTTTTTTTTCTCCTTCGACCTCAGATCAGACGACCCGCTGAATTTAAGAGGGAAGAGCTCAGCGCCGAATCCGCAACTTCCTGCATATTTCGCATATTTTGCAACTTTCCGCATATTCCGCAACTTCCAGCATATTACGCAATTTCACCGCATAAAAGCACATAAAAAACCTGCACATTTAATCGCATAATCAATGATTTTAGCCCGCAAAATCAAGGATTTTAGTCCGCGGAATCAAGGATTTTTGCCCGCGTTTTTCTGGAGGGTCTAACTTAACTCAATCGAAATGTAATAAAACCGAATAATGTAATAACTTCACCAATAATGTAATAAAATATCCTGACTGATATTGTAATAACATTTTTAGGCGTTATTACATTTTCAGGAAATTATTACATTATAGGGTGAAATTATTACATTATAGGGTGAAATTATTACATTATAGGGTGCTACAAGGCTCAGCAACCTGCAAGTTGTACTTTGAAGGAAGTTCAAACCCGAGAAAGCCGCAGACCACGCCACCATTTTCTATTTCCTGCCTGCTTTCACACTAAATCATGTTATTGTGCAAATAATTCCAACTAGCAATACCCATTTTTCTCCCCTTCTTGATCGTCTGTACCACATCTTTCTTCTTTTATAGACCCCAGTAATCCCAGAACCTCTCTCTGAGAGTCTAGTTGAATTAATTTTGACCTTTCGGACTTTACGAGAGAGAGACGGGCGGTTAAAGCAGAATGGAAAGTCTTTGTTGCAGGATATTCCACAGTGGGATGTCTCCTGGCTTCAGTTGGTATTGCTTTGCCAGCTCACTGAGTTTCTCTTTATTCCAGCTCACAAGGGCTTCCAGCGCTTCGAGGCTCTGGAGCAGGCTGATTGGGCCAGTGCTAGCCCGGCCGGGCCGGGGCCGGCCCCTCGCCAGAGGTTCCTCTTCATCAGCATCCTCAACAAAAAGGTTTGGGACATAAAGACGCCTCCGTCGTGGATATAAGTCCAGAGTCTACTGAGCACCCACTGAAATAACAATAACCACAATCATATGCTCTAACAATGCATCTTTCAATCACCATGGTGATTAATGGTGCCATCGGTGTAAACCGGAGTCAAGTTCTCTCGTCTGATTATGTCTGACCTGGCAATAAAGCTTTTTCTGATTCTGATTCTGATGTCTACCTCATACTGCTACACCTTTCACTTTTTTTTAAATTGTATATATGTTAATAAGAGCTGTCATTTGCCTATAGAGGGAATGTTCATGACGTCACAGATGCGACTTCACAGACTTCACTTTACACCCACTGAGTGTCAGAAAGACTGTGTCAGAAAGACTGAGTGTTGACTAAATGTTGAAATAGCAGTAAAACCACATTCATTGATGAAATGACATAAGGGATGGAAAGGAGGGATGGCAGTTTTACAGGGGGGATGATTTGGACCGTTTTTATTTCAGGGGGGATGATTTGGACCGTTTTTATTTCAGGGGGGGATGATTTGGACCGTTTTTATTTCAGGGGGGGGATGATTTGGACCGTTTTTATTTCAGGGGGGATGATTTGGACCGTTTTTATTTCAGGGGGGGATGATTTGGACCGTTTTTATTTCAGGGAGGGGATGATTTGGACCGTTTTTATTTCAGGGGGGGATGATTTGGACCGTTTTTATTTCAGGGGGGATGATTTGGACCGTTTTTATTTCAGGGGGGATGATTTGGACCGTTTTTATTTCAGGGGGGGATGATTTGGACCGTTTTTATTTCAGGGGGGGATGATTTGGACCGTTTTTATTTCAGGGAGGGGATGATTTGGACCGTTTTTATTTCAGGGGGGGATGATTTGGACCGTTTTTATTTCAGGGAGGGGATGATTTGGACCGTTTTTATTTCAGGGGGGGGGATGATTTGGACCGTTTTTATTTCAGGGAGGGGATGATTTGGACCGTTTTTATTTCAGGGGGGGGGATGATTTGGACCGTTTTTATTTCAGGGGGGGATGATTTTGACCATTTTTATTTCAGGGGGGATGATTTTGACTGTTTTTATTTCAGGGGGGGATGATTTTGACCGTTTTTATTTCAGGGGGGATGATTCTGACCGTTTTTATTTCAGGAGGGATGATTTGGACCGTTTTTATTTCAGGGGGGGGGGGGTGATTTGGACCGTTTTTATTTCAGGGAGGGGATGATTTGGACCGTTTTTATTTCAGGGGGGGATGATTTGGACCGTTTTTATTTCAGGGGGGATGATTTTGACTGTTTTTATTTCAGGGGGGATGATTTTGACTGTTTTTATTTCAGGGGGGATGATTTTGACCGTTTTTATTTCAGGGGGGATGATTTTGACTGTTTTTATTTCAGGGGGGATGATTTGGACCGTTTTTATTTCAGGGGGGGATGATTTTGACCATTTTTATTTCAGGGGGGATGATTTTGACTGTTTTTATTTCAGGGGGGATGATTTTGACCGTTTTTATTTCAGGGGGGATGATTTTGACTGTTTTTATTTCAGGGGGGATGATTTGGACCGTTTTTATTTCAGGGGGGATGATTTGGACCGTTTTTATTTCAGGGGGGGATGCCATCCCCCCTCATCCCCCCTCAACTCCAGTACTGGGTATAATACACATAGGCATGTACGTATGGAGCAGTCTGGATATCTGGCCGTGACATGAGGTGTGTTTCCATCCTGTCTCCAGGTGACCCTGTACAGCTACAACTGGTCCGTGGATCTGGGGGCCTCTCTGAACCGGGAGCTGCTGCGTCTGGTCCAGTGGCAGAACGCCCGGGCCCACGTGGCCCACTGCCTCTTCAACCAGAAGATGGGCCTGTTCCACCACTACTGCTTCTCTGACTCCCCCATCCACGAGTGCTCCAAACAGGTGAGCAGCCACCGCTCTGGAACACGGGGACACGTGGTCTCTGGTGCTGCTGCTGCAGGAGAGGGAGCTCGGCTAGTGAGGGTTATTTATCTGAGAGGATTTATCCTGTCACATAGTCAACAGGGTCTTACTACGGGAGAGTATTAGGGTCTTGCAGGAGAAAAGATATTTGAGATGGGAAGATTTTTTTTATTGTGCACTTGGAGAAAAAAGTCGAAATGTCGAGATTAATGTTGAAATACAATTTAAAGAATAAAGTCGAAATTTCGTGAATAAAGTTGAAATTTCGTGAATAAAGTCAAAATTTTTGCCTTTTTTCTCAACATTTCAACTTTATTCCCAAAATTTTTACTTTTTTCTCAACATTTCAACTTTATTCCCCAAATTTTTACTTTTTTCTCAACATTTCGACTTTTTTCTCGACTTTTCGACTTCCTCCTCTAAAATATTATTTTTATTATTCTGCTGCCTGGCCCTAATACTCTTCCGTAGTCTTACACACAGAACAAAGGCTGCAAAATAATAGGGTCGCCCATAAAGTTCTACTACTGTGTACTTTTATTAGTACATAGTTGTTTTCTAAACATTCTTGTGTTTCACTCCTGTCGGTATTGATGAGTTTCATGGGAACATCGGCCCTGAAAGGCTGAAGGCTGCAGGTGTCCTGGAGTTCCAGGTGTAAGAAGTTTAGGTGCCATATACTTCACTGGGAGAAAGTTAGGGAACGTCTGAATTCCCTGGGTATCTGCATTTCCGTCCCTGATATCCTGGTGTAGTGACTGGTATCCAGTGCTGGGTCCACTGGTGCAGAGACACAACCAAACCCAGCTCAGGAAAATCAGCTGCCTGTTCTTCACCAGCGGCCAAGACGCAAGTTTGTTTTATTTATTTAGCACATATTAAAAAGTCAGTAATACAATTACCAAAAAAAAACAATAGACAGCATTTATGCAAGGAGGTCCAAAAACCCTCTGGGGGCTTGACAAGAGGACTTCCTTATATGAGCATAAAAATGGACATTATCATGGACATAAATGCAAATCACACGCCACACACACACACACACACACACACACACACACACACACACACACACACACACACACACACACACACACACACACTCCTGCACACTTGCACGCACACACAAAGAAAAGAGAAAAGTACATACCCAAAAAAAATAGAAAAAACTGTATTTTGGGAAAATGAGGAAAGAAGACAAATGTGAGTAAGTAGAGGTTTACATCATATTAGCTATACAAATACAATTGAATTGAATTGAAAAAGTTAGACAAGGTGGGGAGGAAGTGAATTCCATATCTTGAGATCTGAAACTGGGATGTAATAGTTGGTGATTGTGGGGGCCGAAGCTGCAAGGCTTTACGGGTTGAATAATTATGAAATTCATTGTGGTGGAGTTTGGATTGAGTTTTATTTAAAGGTATTGTGACATCATTTTTAACATGCTTTTAACACTATTAAAAGTCTTGGCCAACATCCCTCAAATGTGTCTAAAAGAGTGTAACAAGAAAAACTTCACTCTAGTACTCCATTCCTGGCTTTTTATGACAGTGTTTTTTTGCCCCGTGAAAAACGCGTCCTTTTCCCCCTTTCCTGTCAATCATTGCCCCGCTCCTCCTCCCAACCTCCTCCAACCCAGCCATACGCTCACAGCGGCGTCGGAGAGTTAAGCCGGGAGCGACAGGCGAAGCATGCACGGAAAAGCAGCAGGGCGAACCACAGCAAACAATCATAAAAATAAAGGCATGCAAGCAGCAGTGTTCTCTTATCTTAAATCCAGTCAGTGGCCGCGGGTCTTCTTAGCAGTTTTCCTCCAGTGATCAGAACAAAAGAGGCTCTAAACAGCTCCGTGTTAAGCCTGATTTTTGGTCCACGTTAAATCGACGCAGAGCCTACGCCGTAGGGTTCAGCGTACGGTGCGCGTCGCCGCGTAACCCTACGCCGTAGCCTCTGCGTCGGTGTAACGCGGAACCATAAATCAGCCTTTATGGTGCGCTGGAGAGGAGAGGAGACAGGGAGCTGGGTGGAGGGGGCGGTGATTTAGCGGGTCTATACGTAACGATCCGCCACCAAACCACATGCGCCGTTTTTGCATAGTTATGCGGAAAATCCCAGAAAGCACACAATACACTGAATGTTAAAAGTTAGTTGTTTTTTGGGTGTAATTGATGTCAAGACACCCAACAAAACACAAAAAATCAAGAAAAATTTGTTTTTCATGTCACAATACCTTTAAAGAACCATATACAAATTGAGCAATTTGGAGGTTATTGATCTGATAGAAATTAAGGATGCCAAAGTGATAACTTTTAGCGTTGCTTCATGTATCATAATCGGTTAACTTTTTCTCTGTAAACTTACATTTTGGTATAAATTACATTTAAGAATATATAAAACATGATTCAGGCCAACAAAGCAAATAAGCGTCACCTCAGTATTAACTGTATGTACCGCTAGTGGCCAGGACCCGGGCCCCGGGCCTGGAGGGCCTGGAGGGCCTGATGCTTCGTCCAGCAGATTGTGACCCGCTTCACTATTGGCGCTTTTCCACTAGAACCTACTTTACTCATCTCAGCTCGGCCTGGTTTCTTTTCCATAACAATCAGCTCCTGGATCAGAAGTAGGAGGTTGGAGAAGCTGCTGTGACGTATTTGATTGTGTATCTAAAGGAAGAAGACAACAACACTAAAGATGTAGAACCTGGAGGAGATGATAGATGTGCTGCTGGATCTGTGGCTTGTGTTGGATATCAAGTTAAAAAATGAGAGTGAGAGAAGCTTCAAGCAGCAACGCTTTTTAATTTTATTTAGTTTGTCTCTGCGCTGCTGAAAAGTCAGCTGGAGTCGTGAGCAGATATGAAGAGACAGAGCTCCTGGTAGATCTGGTCGTTCCTTATCTCCGTCTAGATCTTTTTAATTCTCTCCTCAGCACCAGGTTTATGAACATCTGACCCTCAGAGTTGGATCATGAAACAGACTTTTGCTGCCGTTGCTGGTTGAATAAAATGAACAAGAATCCGTCAGAGTCTCTTTCTCTGATTTCCTCCTCCTGACTCAGACGTCTGACTCCAACCCCCCGACCAATCAGTGGTCTGTAGTGTGATGATGTCAGATACAGCCGACTCAGCAGCTTAGAACCTCGGCAGAATAGTTACAGAAAAGTATCTACTCTGCACGTTAGAACCCTAGTGGAAAAGAACCAAACTGAGGAGAGTCGAGCTGAGTAGGTACTAGTGGAAAAGCGACATTTGTCTCCAGGTCTGGCAGGGCATGGACACCATCAGTACTTGATTAAATCTGACCTTATCACATATCTGGTAGGTGGAGGGTGCTGAGCTACTTTTGATTGTATCCAGCCTCACACTTTAGCAGCAGAGCCTCGTAACGTTGACGGTGGTCTTTTATGTGGCCGTTAGCCTCTTCCACTGAGCGGCCGCCACGCGTCAAGGTCACTCACGCTTTACTGACTCTTCTTTTATCATCAGCGGCCGTGTTTTATTACCACTTTTATTTGTTTTATATACAAATGCTTGTCGGCGCCAGCGTGCAGGACATACTAGGGTTTTCATTTAGGCTCTATTATAGGAATACACACTACTCAAGTTGTAAAAATAAATCAGGGGGGATGGTGGATTTGATCATATGGGGACAGATAATTTGTGCTGATTACAAATAATATAATATATTACAAATAATAGCAGTGACCAAAACACCTGCAGAAATACTGCAGGAATGACATAGCAGCAGTTACATGCAGCCTTCTGTAAGCTTTAAATATCCACTGGGCTTACATCAAATACATCAAAACACAACAATAAAAAACACTTTTCTGAACTTATCAATATGACTCTGTCCTTCACAGGATAAGTAAAATGGATCACTGCAAAAACTCACAATCTTAACAAGAATATTTGTCTTATTTCTAGTTAAAATGTCTCATTTTAGTAAAAAATCTCATTACACTTAAAACAAGACTCATCACTGGAAAAAACAACAATTTTCACCTGTTTCAAGTAGATTTTCACTTGAAATAAGTAGAAAAATCTGCCAGTAGAACAAGATTTTTTTGCTTGTAATAAGAAGATAAATCTTGTTCCACTGGCAGATTTTTCTACTTATTTCAAGTGAAAATTTACTTGAAACAGGTGAAAATTGTCAAATAAGTTATTTTTCTGGTGATGACTCTAAATGTTGAAATAGCAGTAAAACCACATTCATTGATGAAATGACATAAGGGATGGAAAGGAGGGATGGCAGTTTTACAGGGGGGATGATTTGGACCGTTTTTATTTCAGGGGGGATGATTTGGACTGTTTTTATTTCAGGGGGGGTGCCATCCCCCCTCACCCCCCCTCATCCCCCCTCATCCCCCTCAACTCCAGTACTGGGAATACATACACATATTAGTTCCTACAAGAACTTTATCCTACTTTCACCCCTGAACTGACATCACAGGAAAGTTTGCACGAATTGCCTGAATGTTTATCCCGCTGCCGCGGAGCAGAGCGATGGAGGGATTTACTGGAGCGGCGTTTGGCAGAGAGGCTGACATCTGAGCGGCCGACATCAGCCTGGCCTTTCAGCCCACCCCCTGGACAAAACCACCCGGCTCAGAGAACACAGAGAGCCAAAGTTTCCCTCCGACGGCCTGGCTCTTCAGCGCTGCGTCACTAATGCGCACGGACAGAAGGCGGAATCAGAGCAGCAGAAAATCAGCCTGAGCGGAGCGTCGTCTGTCGGGTTCCTGATGGGAAGCAGAGGGAGCACCAGTCTGACCCGGGGGGCCTGCAGGCCGGCAGGCCGGCAGGACGGCTGCCTTCCCCCCCGTCATTCTGGGTCAGCTCCGGCCGGAGCTGCTCCGCTGAACAAACGTGCCCAAAAGCTCCGCTCCACAGCGGCACGCACACCTACTGTACGCTGCTCTGCTGCTGTCAGTAATGCACTTCTCCACACGGCACCAAGCAAACCAATATGTGGTTGTCATGGAAAAAAATAAAACATGATATACTTTATCAAAAAACAAGAAAAATCCAAGGCACTCTTCTTTAAATATAAAAAGCCTTTATTTGAAATGGCTATTTCATGTAGAAGATTTAAAAAAGTGGGTTACAGCCCACGCGTTTGGGCCTCAGCTTCCTCAGGGTGGAACACTCAACACACTGATTCTCCTTAAATGTGATGATTGAAATCACCTGGGTAGGTGGGAGGACAAATGGAAACAAGAGAAATAACAGATAATGACCAATAAATGGCTCCAGTAATTGGACTGGAAAGTACTGGAAATAGGAGAAGAAAGAACACTATCTGTAATGAAAAAAGTTACAAAAAAGGACTGAAATCAATGTGTTCATTTAAACCTGGATAGATAGTGGCTTTTATTTGGAAAATATAAAAGGTTTCTCTCTGCAGAAGTAATCTGAGTCTGTCACCACCTCTAATGTTTTTTTTGAATACTTTCTAGGCCTTCAACCATAAGTGAACCTGGGTTGCTGTCATGTGCTTCAAAAAAGTGCTTAGCCATTGGGTAATCAAAATGTGCTTTTCTAATAGCTAAAAAAGCTCTAATAATAACTTATGCTCAGAAACTCTGTCTTTCAAATGACGCTTAGTGCGGCCGATATAAAAACAACCACAGGTACAAGACAATCTGTAGACAACAAACATGGTATTAATGAATGAATGACTTGATGTCATAAACCTTGTTAGTCTTAAAGTCACTGAATTGTTTACATTCTTTGATATTGGCACAATGTTTGCACAAGCCGCATTTAAAAGTACCCTTAAAGCAGCACAATGTAACTTTCAGCTTTTGTTGAGTTTGGCGGCTCCTTTGGGCAAAAGCGGTAGTGCTTTACCAGTAGTGTGGCAGGGTTCCTACCATGCTCCTCAAAGTTACATAGTGCCAGTGAAGGAGATACAGACCCCTCAGACCATGACAGAGGTTCATTAAACCTGTTGGAAGTTGATGTTCCATCACAATGATGATGATGAAATATTAGATTAAGGTGGAAAAGTTACATAGTGTCGCTTTAACTGGTGGATAAAGCCAAGTTTTTAATGATGTACTTTATAATGAAAGGTCAATAGCTGTGGGAACCAGGATCGGAGGGTTAGGGGTAGGGTTAGAAGTTTGTACACGCCATTTGTTCTGTAAGAAAGAAACAATCGTTTAACACTTTGAAAATACCAGATAGTCTGGTCCAATGAGGCTCCTTCAACTCCAACATCCATGCAACCCCAAAGCAAGAGTTCCTGTGGAGTCAGCTGTCCTGCAGGAGACCAGCTCAGCACTTTCTGGCCTCAGCTGCAGTCGTTGGAACATGCTTCATTTACAACTCTAACGCCACATGGAAAACTGGTTGGGCTAACCCAGGGGTCGGCAACTCAAAATGTTTTAGAGCCATATTGGACCAAAAACACAAAAAACAAATATGTCTGGAGCCTCAAAAAATGAAAAGTCTTGTATAAGCCTTAGAATGAAGTCAACACATGCTGTTTCTATATTAGTTAGAACTGGGGGAACATTTTTTTTTTTCATTTTGCATTTTGAGAAAAAAGTCGAAATGTCAAGATTAATGTTGAAGTACAATGTCGAGAAAAAAGTTGAAATGTTGAGGAAAAAAGTCAAAATATTGAGAAAAAAGTCGAAATGTCGAGAAAAAAAGTCGAAATGTCGAGATTAATGTTGAAGTACAATCTCGAGAAAAAAGTCGAAATGTCGAGAAAAAAGTTGAAATGTTGGGGAAAAAAGTCGAAATGTCGAGGAAAAAAGACAAAATATTGAAGAACAAAGTCGAAATGTTGAGGACATTGTCAAAATTACGTGAAGTCGAAATGTCGAGAAAAAAGTCGAAATGTTGGAAAAAAAAATCTAAATTTCGAGAAAAAAGTCGAAATGTTGGAAAAAAAGTCGAACTGTCGAGGAAATAGTCAAAATTACGTGAAGTCGAAATGTTGAGAAAAAAGTCGAAATTTCAAGATTAAAAAGGAAAGGATAAAGGAACAAAAAGGGAACAAAAAGAAGAAAAAAAGGGTCAAACATTTTTGAAAATGCTCCATGGAGCCACTAGGGCGGCGCTAAAGAGCCGCATGCGGCTCTAGAGCCGCATGCGGCTCTAGAGCCGCGGGTTACTGACCCCCGCTCTAACCTGTAACCCCTCACTGTTCGTCTCTGCTCAGTCTTTATCTTGAGGCTTCAAGTGTCTACATCTTGCAGCACAGAGAGAATGAGCACTGAACAGAAGAAGTCTGCTTTCATTTGTGATATTTGTTGTGAAGATGCAGTTTCCTGCTGTCGTTCCAGGATCCCAACCCGTTCCTGAACCCGTCCATGGAGCCGGACGCGCTGCTGCGGAGCGCCGTCCCTCCCCTGGTCAGTAAGGAGCAGGGCCGGCTGGGCAGCTCGGGCCGCAGCCTGGCCCCCCTGCACTTTCCCTCCGAGCTGCTGCCCTTCGACGAGGCCCTGCGGGACATCTGCACCATCCGGCCCCTGATGGAAGGAGACGTGGTGGCCCGGCACGGAGGACAGCTGCTGGAGATCAAGGCCGCCGAGCGCAGAGGTAACGTAACGTTCCCTGGGAGGGCCGGGATGTCACACCTGACCAGTAGGGGTGTAACGATACACTAATCTCACGATAACAATACGATATTATAGCAGTATTTTTTAACAACCTTGAAATATGACTGGAAAAAATTGTCTTTTATTTGAAAGACACAAAATACAAAACAATACTGTACGTTTGCCCTATTGTTCCAGTTTGTAATGCTTTATAACTGTTTAAGTTTTAAAGAGAAAGCCAGGCCAACCATTTTCCACAAACTGAACTAAAAGTAAATGTCAGGTTTGCATTATGATCTTCAGTTTCATACAAGTACAAATATTTAGCCACAAACTGAATAGTTTCTCTCATGTATGATTTGACTTTTTTCTTTTCCAGAAATTTAACAACTAAAATTAAATAAATAAAAGTAAATAAATACATACAATTTTACATCATAAAACAGATTGATTCATGCTCACCTTATAAGTGTAAGAGATTTATTTTTGTTAAGAAGGTTATTTCATTATTGTATAAATCTATTCTTTATATTGTGATGTAAATCAGGGACTATAATGACACTAGTCAGTTTATCTGTAGTGATTAGTCTGTTTTAGATTGGGTGGAGTGATACGCCACAGTACGGCACTAGGTGCTGTGTAGATGTTCTAAAATCCTACACTGTTGAGGGACATTAAAGTACACTGGAACTCAGCAGAAGTTGTCCCCGTGTTTATCCTACTCACCACCCCAAAAAGGTTTAATTTAATAAGGTAAGGCTTAACTCTACACCAGCCTTACATCAGTAAAAGTTCAGAGCTCTAAACCCTGCAAGAGTCCCGTGATCGGGACCAAAACGGTACTAGTTTCTTCTGAGCGGAGGAAGATTTTGGTCCGTGGGTCGAGGCGCGGTCGTTACTAGTCAACACAATAGATTAATATTAATAACCCAATATCAGATACAGTTTGTCACCTCCACGACACGTATCGTGACGTTTTTGTGTCGCAAAATTTCGTGGCACCATATATTGTTACACCCCTACTGACCAGTAACACCATGGCAACCTCTGAGAAATGAGACGATGACTTCAGGGAAACTGTGACGACTAGCTTTGGCGCCTTGTCCTCGTCTTTCAGTCCTTATGTCAGAAATCTGGGTGTGATTTTTGATTTTTTCAAATTTGACAAACAAGTTGATAATGTCATTAGGATAAGTTTTTATCAGTTACGCCTCCTAGCCAAAGTGAAATCTTTTTTAAATCGTCACGACCTGGAGAAAGCTGTTCATGTTCTAATCAGCTCCAGATCAGACTATTGTAATGCAGTATATGTTGGTGTCTCCAAGTCCTCTATTAGCCTTCAGCTAGTGCAGAATGCAGCTGCCAGTCTTTTAACTAACACTAAAAGACGTGAGCACATTACTCCGGTCCTCTATAGAGAGTCTGCAGTGACGTCACTTTCCCACTGGACCAGCCCCCTTACTCACACTGAGTTGCAAAAACAGCTGCAACTAGTGGAGAAGACGGGATAACAGCTGATTATGGGCTTAAATTAGCGTCAGTTGGACTTGACAGTGACCCGTACAGTTACCCCAAGAACCAGTGGTCCATGGACATTAATATTTGGTACAGTTACCAAGAACCAGTGGTCCATGGACATTAATATTTGGTACAGTTACCAAGAACCAGTGGTCCATGGACATTAATATTTGGTACAGTTACCAAGAACCAGTGGTCCATGGACATTAATATTTGGTACAGTTACCAAGAACCAGTGGTCCATGGACATTAATATTTGGTACAGTTACCAAGAACCAGTGGTCCATGGACATTAATATTTGGTACAGTTACCAAGAACCAGTGGTCCATGGACATTAATATTTGGTACAGTTACCAAGAACCAGTGGTCCATGGACATTAATATTTGGTACAGTTACCAAGAACCAGTGGTCCATGGACATTAATATTTGGCCACGAATCCAGTTTCCTGATATTTATATGTACTTAATTTCTACGCCGGGGAAATACTCGAAGCAAAGCTTGAAGGCTTACAAAAGTCTTGACGCTTGGTCCGACTTCAAGGCAGGATTGGTTGTAGAAATTAAAGTGATGAGGACACCGAACTTTATGATTTGACCGTTTAACGTTAGCTACCCAAAAATCCAACATTACCTGATACAAAATAGGAACCACAAATCCACGTTTCCGTGTCTGGAATCCAGTTGTTTCTGTGAATTGCAGCGATCCATTTGTCTCTCTTAAGCTTATTTTTCAGCAGTCTGTAAAACGATAACTCAGATTTCTTGCTAATTCTATGAGTACAGTCGATCACACAACAGCTCTTTCCCATTTTAGATGTTTGAGTGCTCAAACTGAAAGTTTATGCTTCCACTCAATCTTTCTGACACTCAGTCTCCGCTGTGAAGTCCCCCCCCCTGACTCTGGAACAAGCTCCCCTGCAATTTACGCACCATCTCTGACCTTGGCCTTTTTAAGGCTTAAAACCTATTTATTTAGAATGGCTTTTAATACCCAGTAGTGTGCTGACACTTCTTACTCTTTTTCTTTTATTTTATTTATCTTATGATTTGTATGTTGTATTTCTGTATGTTTTATTCTGTAAAGCACTTTGGCTCACCTAGATGTGGCTGTAAAGGGCTATGTAAGTAAAGTACATTTCCATTTCCATTTGTGATTTTGCTGTCAGAAATGGAGAAGCAGATGAAGATAGAGAACCTGTTTGTGACGTGGCAGCAGAGGTCGGCTCAGTCCAACATGCCCATTTCAGTAAGTACCCGGGTCCGGCTCATCAATCTCTTGAGTGGGATGCATTGACAAGAAAGAAATATATTAACTCGCTGTTGTTGTTTTTTTTTGCTTTAAATAACAAATCTGACCCTTATATGAGTTACAATATTAGACAAAGGTAGAAGCGTAAAGGCCCTGACACATCAAGCCGATTGTCGATGAGCGTCGGTGCTCGTCTGTCGGGCTAGTTTCCCCGGTGTGTCCTGCACGTCGCCACAGGTCGGCCCCCCGTCGGGAGCTTTTCAGCCGATTCCACATGTTGAATCGGCGTCAGCCGTCGGTGAAACAGCTCACTCTGTGATTGGCTGTTCCAAGAATTTCCCAGAATGCTTTTCGTCATTTGCGGACTGAATCAAAAGAAAAACATGGCGGACATTTCTTATTTTTTAGTGAATAAAATCAATATTTTGAGTTAGTTTCTGCATAAAAATGCGTTTTGATTACATTTCTAGCGAGAAATATATATTTTACTTTCATAATATTGTGAATGCACATAATCACTCGCTTTCCCGTTGTTGCAAAGTCTTTTTCAAACCTCGCCAGAATAAAGGCTGATTCATGGTTCCGTGTTACACCAATGCAGAGCCTACGGCGTAGGTTACGCGGCGCCGTACGCCGTACCCTACGCCGTACCCTACGCCGTACCCTACGCCGTACCCTACGCCGTACCCTACGCCGTACCCTACGCCGTAGGCTCTGCGTTGATTTAACACGGAACCATAAATCAGCTCCCGAGCCAGCAGGCAGAAATCCCTACATTTTCAGAGCAAATTCCTTAACAGGCGTAGCTACAACTGTTAGATTTAATCTATTAAACCAACATTTATCTTCCTAAATGATTTATTTCAGCCAGCGGTAATTCTCAACAGAGCTGCAGGTGGTTTTGTATTGCACTTGTGTTTTCTCAATAAAGCTTTGAAAAAGAAAGCACTGTCCTCCTCCTTGAGCCCCTGAATACAGACTAGCGCTGCCTGCTGGTATGGACGGGAATTACCTCTTACGCATGCGCAGAACGTACGTGCTAGTTCGCCGTTGGGTGTCGTCTTCGCGGTGTGTCTAGTGCTTGTTTTTGAGCCCGACCCAGGCGACGCGAGGCGACACAGCAGTCGGCCGACAGCGGGGGACGTCGGGTTGGTGTGTCCTGGGCTTAAAGGTTTATAATTTCTTGTTTTGTTTTTATTATAATCAATTTCTTTATTTCATGCATTAAAAGAAAAAAAAAACAGTTCAATGTAATTACAACAAATCTCTTTCCTTGAATGAAAGGGAACAGAAAGAAGATTAAGCTTATTCTATCTGTCCCTTTTTCCTAAGAAATCAAATTTCAATTAATGTAATAATAAAAATTGGTCTTATTTAGTTCTGGTTTAACAGGACCAGCTAAACTACAACATTTGGACTTCAGTTAAATGAGACTGCAGGGTCTCAAGGAGAAGTTTAGCTGATCTGCAGTTAAACCATTCAGTCCAAACAAAAACTCAGCGGTCAGAGCAACTTTGACTTTAATGCTTTATGTATTAAATTGAATTTACATCCACCAAAACTCATTATTTATTAACTCTAACCAATAAAGGAGATCTGATAAATTCTGAAATATTTGAAAGAGCTAACGTTATAATTTTAACCAGTTGTCTAATTAAGCACTTAGACTGGATTGTGCTTGAATCAAAAATACTGACGTGCGCTGAAGATGAAGGTTTAATTAACTATTAACGTCAAGGGTTCACTCTCTATTTCCTCCATCACTGTCAGTATTTAAGATCTGTTTTCAAGAAAGACAGGAGGTTATTATAGTGCGTTATCTGCTGAAGCATATTGGAGGTTATCGTGATGAAGATCAGTTCACGTTTTATGGCAAATTGGTGCAAAAAAATAGTTAATTCCAAACAATTTACTTTTTCTTGCCATTGTGAGAAATATCTTGTAAGTTGATGATGTAATCTGAGAAACTTCTGAGGTTTCAGGTTGGAGGAAGATCCATCCATCCATCCATCCATCCATCCATCCATCCATCCATCCATCCATCCATCCATCCATCCATCCATCCATCCATCCATCCATCCATCCATCCATCCATCCATCCATCCATCCATCCATCCATCCATCCATCCATCCATCCATCCATCCATCCATCCATCCATCCATCCATCCATCCATCCATTTTGCAGATCTAGGTTTTAACAGATGTGCACATATCCCCAAAGTGCAGCACATGTGGATCAGGACCTGCAGTCTGACGGGGTTCCACAGGGCTCCCAGTTGTTCCCACTGGGATTCCACTTGGGTCCCAGGAAGAGCTGTATGTGCAGCTGCTCCTGACGGGGGGACCATCAGGGAGCTGTCCTCCCTCTGTCTCACAGCGGGGGACCATCAGGGAGCTGTCCTCCCTCTGTCTCACAGCGCTACCTTGTGACGTGTCCCCAGGCCACAGACCTGGAGATCCTGAAGCAGTCGTCCAGGCTGGTCCACTACTGCGCCACCCCTCTGCTCTTTGACCCCGTGTTCCGCAAGCAGATCCAGGAGGAACAAACCAACCAGCTGCTGGGGAAGGTGAGCTTTCTCTCTAAATCACCCGACTTGGAACATCTTCTCATATATCTTGTACAAGTAAAAGACAGTTTTGGCACAAAGTAATGATGAGGATTATTATACACCACAATTAGTATCATTGGCTGCAAGTCATGGCTTGATCAAAGATACCTTAAAAATGTAAAATAATGTGAATGATGGCAGCATTTTCAGATAAAATCAAGGGGAGAAGAGGAAGCATGAAGCACAAAATCATTATTAGTGTTTTGAATCCCCCACACACACACACACACACACACACACACACACACACACACACACACACACACACACACACACACACACTTGTTACTAATTTTTATTGGACCTGAAAAGAAATCCTAGATTCATAATTCCTTCAGATGTCCTTGCAAGTTCACCGCAAGGTAAAAAAAAAGAGCTCCATCCAGACTGTTCAAAGGCATATGAGGCATAATAGCTGCGAGTCATTTACCTGCTTCTCTGTAAGTAACTCTTAACAAATCAAGCTCCCTGGGTTGGTTTCTTAAGACTTTCTTCTCTCTGAATGATATCCAGAAAAGGCACCGCTCCAGTGACTCTGCCACGTCCGGCCGAGACCGGAGCTACAGCACGGACTCAACGGAGATGTTTCCCAGCCGCCTGAAGGAAGAGCCGTGGCTGCTGGAGATCTCCAACAACTTCCTGCAGCAGTACGTCCAGTACCTGCAGAGCATGGGCTTCATCCTGGTGCAGGTCCGGCCTCAGTCTCCAGCACGCAGGTCTGTGATCCCAGCACTCGTTTGCTTTTTACGTTCACGTGCATGAAGGGATGGTCATTTCTCGGTGTTCATTTGCAGTTTCAGAGTTCTAATGGTCTATGTTTAAAACACCCTGTAAAAACTGGAGTTATAATTAGGGTTGACCCGATCAGGATTTTTTAGCTCCCTATCTGATCACTTTTTTTGGCTCCTGATACAATTCCGATACTTTTTCCCGATCAGATACATTTTGGCAATGAATTAATTAAAAAAATAAAGAGATCTCCTTCCGTCAGGATCTGTCCCAGAAGCAAACGGCCAGCGTGCCAGAGAGAACAGCAGAGGTTCTGAAGAAGGGTCAGCACTGTCAATATGAACTCTCTGGAAAAGTCTCATGTGTTTGCTATTGAAAGCATTTGAATCACATGAAATGGTTATGAATGAAATTACACTCTTGAAAGTTTTCAAAAAGCTAATCAGAGAAAACTTCAGCAGCAAATTTAGCTAAATCATCATCTGCATGACAGCCGATACTTGGACACAGCTGTTGATGTTAGCGGTGGTGCTGCAGATGTTTGTGATGCCCCCCACCCTAAACTCCCTGCCTCCCTCTCTCAGCATCGCCCGGAACCGTGCCGCCATGCTGAGCTCCATCTCCCTGGAGGGACGGATGTCTTTCTCCTACGTGAGACACAAGAGCGAGGACAGCCCCAAGGTCAGTGTTCACACCGGGAGCACGTCTTTCTCCGTGCACACAGACACACGCTCGGGCTGGGACTGGGCCGGGAACTGGGACTGGGCTAGGGCTGGGCAATATGGACCAAAAGTCATATCTGGATATTTTCTAGCTGAATGGCGATACTCGATATATATCGATATTTTTTCTGTGCCGTAATTGGGGTTTCCCCCAAAGCATTATAGCATAGCATCTCTGTTAGCATCTCTGTTAGCATCTGTGTTAGCTTAATTTTTTTCTGAGGCAAACCCTTAAAAAAACAGTCGGTTTTAATACAAAGCCTCGTGCCAAATGTCACACAGGTTCCTTTATTAACAGAGGTCTGCACAATATCAACATGTATAAAACAAATGAAATAAAAATAAACTGCCTGCATATATAGAATAAAAATGCTTCTTGAATAAAATAAAACAAATATCCCTTTCCTGCATAACAATTAAATTAAAATACACTGTGCAATTAATACAATGTAGACAGTAACAGGCAGACTTTTCCACTGAGGTTGACAGTTGTGCAAATAACAAAACATTTGTGCAAATCTCAAATAAAACATTCAAGTCAATTTGTCACAAAATAAGCTATATCAAAATCATTAAAAAAAAAAAAAATGTTTTCGATATAAACGATATTGTCTCGTACCATATCGATATATATTAAAATCTCGATATATCGCCCAGCCCTAGACTGGGCCGGGGACTGGCCTTTATCAGATCAGATCAGAATGAAAACAAGGTGCTCTGCCCCCACTAGCCTCCCCTCTCCCAGGACATCTGTGGACTCTATCAGAACTGTACCGGGCCGTCTGACAACATCAAGTACAATGGCTGAGGAGCAGCTCTGGGGCAAAGTTCACAGACTTACCGCTCACACACACACATCTCAACGCCTTCCCGGCCCCCCCTCTTATCAGCCCCCGACACAGTCTCCGGGTTCGAGCGCCACGAAGCAGCGGCGCTCACTTGGATGCACCGTTCCGGGATCCCCCCCCCCCCCCCCCCCCCCAGTAATCCTCCCCCTCACCCACATGCAAGTCTTGTGATGATGTTAGGTTGCTTTGTGTTCTGAGGTGTTTTTTGCACCTTGACACTGCGTATTTATACACGGTGTGAAGATCCTTTTTTTCCCTTGGGAAAACAGGAGCATTATAAACATCTGTGTCGCCGACGGTGTATCCGAAGTCAGATTCACTGTTTGATGTATTCTAACCCTGTCATTAAAGTCTGATTCTGATTCTGATCAGATGGCGCTGGTGCTGACGTCAGGATTGTTTTGTGTTTTTCAGGCGGCGCCACCTGGAACCACAGCGTATCACCTGCAGAGGGCGCTGCCAGGAGGAATCGTGCTGATGGAGCTGGCGTTTCAGGTGACACTTACACCCTGATGGGTCATCAGAACCATCACCATCGCTGACTTTAGCTCCTGACATCGTTGCACCATCAATAACTCACTCGTCTTCACATTTGGATAGAAGCGTTGAGACTTTGTCTTGATCAGGTTAGATGGCCTACAGCGCCAGCGCCTGCGTGACCACACCAACCGGCTCACACAGTCTGAGAGTTTTAAGTGATGAGCCACTGTTGGCACTGAAGTCATTTCTCAGACTGTAAAAGTGAATCTAAGCCTGCAGACCACACACATGTAGGCCGACCAGCTGTGGTTAAAAACCATTATGGTCTGTTTTCATTTTTTTACATGACAGCTGCCTTCGCTGTTAAATATCGCCAAAGCTGCTTGGCTGGTTTGGCTTCTCGATTTCTTCCTTTCAGACGTCGTCATCTAAGCGACGTCTGAATATCATATGGCGCTTTTCCACTAGCGACTCAACTTGGCCTGGTTTCTTTTCCATAACAATCAGCACCTGGATCAGAAGTAGGAGGTTGGAGAGAAGCTGCTGTGACCTATTTGATTGTGTATCTAAACTAAGAAGACAACAACACTAAAGATGTAGAACCTGGAGGAGATGATAGATGTGCTGCTGGGTCTGTGGCTTGTGTTTGATATCAAGTTAAAAAATGATACTGACAGAAGCTTCAAGCGGTGACGCTTTTTTTGTTAGTTTGTCTCTGCACTGCTGAAAAGTCAGCTGGAGCCGTGAGCAGCTATGAAGAGACAGAGCTCCTGGTAGATCTGGTCGTTCCTTATCACCGTCTAGATCTTTTTAATTCTCTCCTCAGCACCAGGTTTATGAACATCTGACCCTCAGAGTTGGATCATCAAACAGACTTTTGCTGCCGTTGATGGTTGAATAAAATGAACCAGAATCCGTCAGAGTCTCTTTCTCTGATTTCCTCCTCCTGACTCAGACGTCTGACTCCAACCCCCCGACCAATCGGTGGCCTGTAGTGTGATGATGTCAGATACAGCCCACTCAGCATCTTAGAACCTCAGCAGAATAGTTACAGAAAAGTAACTAGTCGGTAGTTAGACCCCTGGTGTTGTGATGTCTGAGTGGCAATAAAAGAATCTCTTTCTTGTGTCGTTTTAAAGCACAGTTAAGTGGGCCACGCGCTAGCCAACGCTGCAGTTGTTGAATTCTTGCATCATTAATTCATATTTCTACTTCAAGTTTATTGATTTCTTTTTCAAGCTTGTTCAGCGGGAACAATAAGAATGTGAAGCTTGTGTCCTAGTGAGGAGGTTAGTCCAGCAGCCCCCCTGATGGGGGGGAAGTTACCCCACTAAACCTGTGTTGTGCGTGTCCTCTGCTGCTACAGGGCTGTTACTTCTGCGTGAAGCAGTACGCTCTGGAGTGTTCCCGCATCCCCATGGGCCAGTCCGTCAACTCGCAGGTAAGTGCTCACTTCACTTACTGCCGTCCAAACGCAGCCCTAGCTCTGCCTGCTCTACCTCAGATTGTTTAGCCTTTAGAAAGTAGAAAAAGAAAAGAAAACACAACCTTTTTTATGTTTTTGATCAAGGTTTTTTTTTTAATTAGTTTTCAAATGGCAGACAAAAAATAAACATAAAAACATATTAACAATTTTAAATTGGACAACTGTATGTCTGAGACATAATGGAGGAGGAGAAAATTCTTTGGACGACTTTGCACCAATTACCATCCGAGATCAATTGGCAATCAAAGTCTGACTCCCATTTATTTTTAAGAAGATCTAAAAGTGTCAAATCATGCATGCTAACTAAATCATAGATAACACTTCTCTGCTTCCAACAAAGAAATGGAAGGGCATAATGGGAAAATACCTGAATTTGAGGCTACAAAATTTCTAAGCTGCAAATATTTAAAAAAAATGGGACCTGGGAATATCATACTATTATTATATTATAGTATTAGCTGCTCAAATGAGACAAATGGTGCTTTCACACCTGTCCCGTTTGGAGCAGTTGTTCCGGAACAGGGAGCGTTTCCCCCTAAAGATCGGTTGGTTTGGTACATGTGAACACAGCAATCGCGCTCGGATGCGGGACAAAACAAGTGAGCAGAGATCTCCTAGGAGAGGTGGTCTCGGCTCACTTCCATTCCAGACCTGGAGCGGTTCGTTTGCAGTGAGAACAGAATCCACAGAGCAACCCACACAACTCACTCATAACTGTGGTTCAGCATGAACGTACTTGCAGAATATTGCTCAGAAAACATGACGTCGCCTAAAAACACGATGATAATACACAGACATGAAGCTAACAAGATAATAATCTAATGAAGCTTACCTCATCAGCCATGGGTAGTGTCATGTGGGTAACGTCATGTTGTAATGTGCAGATTGTGCATGTATCAGAGCCCATCTTCGTCTGAGATTCCTTATCGCGGCACGTCTTCTTCTGAGTAAATGCCATAGGATATTATTTTCCCTGCGCAGTCTGGATTCCCAGTAGAAGTTACAGAACACAGGTACATTAACCACAGAAACACACAGAAACAAACTAGCCACACTCACTTACGATGTTCCATAGTAGTTGTTTTTCCCGGGGTACGGAAGAGGAAACTCCTTCCACGTTAATTTCTGACCAATGAGAGAACAGTTGGTTCACGCATGGCATTTGTTAACAGCTTTGAACCGCTACAGACGGTTGCCTTGTGTGGGTAGATGTATTTGCAAGGGATTAAACCACACAGCGCAGGAGAAATGTCCTCTTGTTTGGGACAGGATAAAGGGGAAAGAGCGGAGCGGTGCTGCTACTGCTGCTGTGACAGGAGTTGTTACCATGGTAACAACTCCCCCTCCCAACGGCAGGAAGGGCTGTGTGGCTCTGAGTAGTACATCCCAATTAATGCATACTACTGATATTTACTCAAAAGTGTGCCGAACTTAAGTATACTTTTTGAGTATATACTGCTTAGTATGGCATTTCTACGGTGGCCGAGACCCGCCATTGCTGAAAATAAAAGTAACGCTGCAAACAGAAACAAACGCCGCTGCAAATTAAATAAACGCTTAGCAAATAAAATAAACTCTGCAAACAAAAAGAAACGCCGCTGCAAATAAAATAAACGCAGCTGTAAATAAAATTAAAAAAATTACGCAAATAAAAAAGCCACAATGGAAGTGAATTACCGGGGACTATTTTTGCTGATGCACCCGTGTTTTTATGTGAGAGGAGAAGAAGAAGAAGACGAAAAGAATTACACGTAGCGACGTTGAACACTAACCTTTTCACTTATTTTCTCGTTCGTTGTTCTTCTTATTCTTCGCTCTTCTTATTTCTTCCTTTTCACTTATGTCCTCTTCGTCTTCTTCTTCTTCCCTCACATAAAAACACTGGTGCATCAGCAAAAATAGTCCCCAGTAATTCACTTCCGTAGTGGCTTTTTTATTTGCGTCATTTTTTTTAATTTGCAGTGGCGTATATTATTTTATTTGTAGCGGGGTTTCTTTATATTTGCAGCGTTACTTTTATTTTCAGCAATGGCGGGTCTCGGCCACCATACATTTCGGATGCACAGCATGTCAACACCACCTAAAACATGCAGGCCAGTGGATCTCAAGGACCAGGATTACCAAACCCTTCACCCTAACAGACGCTTTAGGCTGCCTTGACCAGGCTGAACATCACAAAACCTCTAGTGACATCTGCATGGTCATTTGTACCTCAACTTTTAAATGATGTGAGTGAGCAGGGACCTAGCAAGCATCAGTGCAGTCGCACTTGATGTCTCTTGTCCTGGTACTGGTTGGAGATGGAAAATCACCGAGATGAAACATGGTCTTGCAGTAATCTGTTAACTTGGTGTCCAGTTGGTTGTTCATGTGCTAGCATCCAGGCTACCACAGCATAAGGCAACACTGTGTGATGCGATGCAAACAAGAGCAATTTGTACATTTTTTAGATTATTCTAAAAAATAATCTAAAAATAATTGTTTGGGCCTGAACATTTTCCACTCCGGTGGTTCTTATCGGCTGTTTTGCAATTTAGTATATAGATGTATGATGTATAGATAAATCTAGCAGAACACCTCATTTATATTAATAATGCAATTTCACACAATTTTAGAAAGGTGCAAGAAGCACAAATACATATTCCACAATGAATCATGAGTTCCTCCGTACTTGAGGAGTGAGCAGGCCGCTTCTTTTCACCAGAGAGGGTGGGGGAGCTCCCAAGGGAACACGGGGAGATCATGCAAACTCCACACAGAAAGGCCCTTTCACCAACCCCACCCAGGGTACACGATATCTACGATATTTGATATATTGTAAGAAATGTAATCAACGATATATCACGATATATGTGACTGAAAAAGAGAAAATACCCATAAAAAAGGAAAAAGTATGTAGTTATGTATTTATTAAATGCCAAAATGTCATACAATGTACAAAAAAGTGCATTTGTATATTTCCTCACTGCCTCCTAGTCTTGTAAATGTAAACACTAAACAGCTGGACAAATTAAAGTGCATGAACAATAGTGCGGTGACAACCGCTTAAATCCATTATGTGTGTTGTAATAAAATATCGATATTTGGCGTCAGTTTATGGATTATTTATTGCGACAGAGAGAGCAACCAATATATTGCAATATCAATTTTTTTCCCCACCACTACTCCCCGTGCTTGCGTGGGTTTCCTCCGGTTACTCCGGTTTCCTCCCACAGTCCAGAAACATGCATAGTAGGTTAATTGATGATTCTAAATTGCCCGTAGGTGTGAGTGTGAGTTTGTCTGGTTGTGTGTCTGTATATGTGACTGGACTGGATACCTGTCCAGGGTGTAACCCCTGCCTCTCACCTGTAATGAGCTGGGAGATAATGGATGGATGGATGTATTATTATTATGATGATTATTATTATTAATAATAATAATAATTGTTGCAGTCGTTTTAATGAGTTCAGTCTCTTCAGAGATTCATTGTAGAGGTTTATAGCTGTGGGCAGGAAGGATCTCCTAGAACTCTGAAGATCTCTCGTAGAGGTGTGAAGGATCTCCTGTAGAGGTCTGGAGGATCTCCTGTAGAGGTCTGAAGGATCTCCTGTAGAGGTCTGAAGGATCTTCTGTAGAGGTCTGAAGGATCTCCTGTAGAGGTCTGAAGGATCTTCTGTAGAGGTCTGAAGGATCTCCTGTAGAGGTCTGGAGGATCTTCTGTAGAGGTTTGAAGATCTCCTGTAGAGGTCTGAAGGATCTTCTGTAGAGGTCTGGAGGATCTTCTGTAGAGGTCTGGAGGATCTCCTGTAGAGGTCTGAAGATCTCCTGTAGAGGTCTGTAGGATCTCCTGTAGAGGTGTGAAGGATCTCCTGTAGAGGTCTGGAGGATCTCCTGTAGAGGTCTGGAGGATCTCCTGTAGAGGTCTGGAGGATCTCCTGTAGAGGTCTGAATGATCTCCTGTAGAGGTCTGAATGATCTCCTGTAGAGGTCTGAAGATCTCCTGTAGAGGTCTGAAGGATCTTCTGTAGAGGTCTGAAGGATCTCCTGTAGAGGTCTGAAGGATCTTCTGTAGAGGTCTGAAGGATCTCCTGTAGAGATCTGGAGGATCTTCTGTAGAGGTCTGAAGATCTCCTGTAGAGGTCTGGAGGATCTTCTGTAGAGGTCTGGAGGATCTCCTGTAGAGGTCTGGAGGATCTCCTGTAGAGGTCTGAAGGATCTTCTGTAGAGGTCTGAAGGATCTTCTGTAGAGGTCTGGAGGATCTCCTGTAGAGGTCTGAAGATCTCCTGTAGAGGTCTGGAGGATCTCCTGTAGAGGTCTGGAGGATCTCCTGTAGAGGTCTGGAGGATCTCCTGTAGAGGTCTGGAGGATCTTCTGTAGAGGTCTGAAGGATCTTCTGTAGAGGTCTGAAGGATCTTCTGTAGAGGTCTGAAGATCTCCTGTAGAGGTCTGAAGGATCTCCTGTAGAGGTCTGAAGGATCTCCTGTGGATCCTGTAGAGGTGTGAAGGATCTTCTGTAGAGGTCTGAAGATCTCCTGTAGAGGTCTGAAGGATCTCCTGTAGAGGTCTGAAGGATCTCCTGTGGATCCTGTAGAGGTGTGAAGGATCTCCTGTAGAGGTGTGAAGGATCTCCTGTAGAGGTCTGAAGGATCTCCTGTAGAGGTCTGAAGGATCTCCTGTAGAGGTCTGAAGGATCTCCTGTAGAGGTCTGATGGATCTCCTGTAGAGGTCTGGAGGATCTCCTGTAGAGGTCTGAAGGATCTCCTGTAGATCCTGTAGAGGTCTGAAGGATCTCCTGTAGATCCTGTAGAGGTCTGAAGGATCTCCTGTAGTGGTCTGTGTTTACCTGGATCTGAAGAACCTCTGACTGAAGACACTGTTGTTGAATATCTGTGTTGTGAAGATGATGTTCAGGGTTGTCCATGATCTTCTCATCAATTGGTGGTCTACTCACTGACCGCCAGGCGCCTTGATGCCCAAGTGATCAGGTTGAAAAAAAGGTTTAAGATAGGAGAGCGGTCGTGTATCAGGGTCATCCCTCCATTCTGTTACCGAGGGAGAAATGTGAGAATTGAACAACTTCCTGATCACGTTGTACTTGTCCCGACCAGAGTCACAGAGGAGATGTACTTTGTTCCAGGGAAGAGCAGCGCTGTAGTTAAAACCAGCTCACAAACAGCAGCTGCTGAGGACTATATATATATACTGTATATATATATAAGTACGTAACATTTAGGGTTTATCCATGTAGCCAGGTGTCACGTCTGTTCCTCAACAGGAGGCTCAGTGTTTGGAAGCTACAGTAGTTTTAAGAGTTTAATTTCAAGTATCAGTTTAGCGGTGGAGATCTTGCCTAGTAATGTCCAGGTAACTAAAGGTCTGTAGAATTGTGTCAGTCTTTCTTTCCATCCATCTGTGTGTGTGTCTGCCTAGTCCCATCTCATGTCATCTCTCCATCAGGGCAGCCTCACCACCAAACCTCGTTGCAAGCCGTTTCCAGATGCCACCCCAGTATCTGACTGTGCGGTATGTCCCTGCCATCTCCAAGGAGGGGTGTCCCACTCCAATCAGGCTTCACCCCTCCTCGCTAAACTGCTTGCTGCCATCCGTCCTGATCTCTTCCTTTCCCAATCTACATGTCTGTCTTTTGTCTCCTTGGGAATGAATGGGGCTTTCTTCCTTTTTTGATTTACTTCCTGTTTTGTTAATGAGGTTATGGCACACACCAAAGAGCCCACTGTAGGTAAGCAACGCTAGCTGAATGTAGGGTTTGAAAGGCTTGGAAGAGTCCCATATTCTTTTGTTTTTCTTTCTTTAATTGGGGTCTGTGATTCTCGTTCTTTCCTGGCTTTTAACAGGCTGATGTGTCCGTGCTTGTTGGTCTGGCTGTTGGTGGGTGTCTCAGCTGTCTCTGCGCATCCATCGCTCTTTTTTCTGTTCTGTGACAAAAACCTCTTCTTTCGCATCGATTTTGGGTCGAAGGATGGCTACGGAAGAGTATTAGAGCCATGCAGGAGAAAAAAGATTTGAGAGGGGAAGATTTTTTTTTATTGTGCACTTCGAGAAAAAAGTCGAAATGTCGAGAAAAAAGTTGAAATGTCGAGATTAATGTTGAAGTACAATTTCAAGAATAATGTTGATATTTCGTGAATAAAGTCGAAATTTCACCTTTTTTCTTAACATTTCAACTTTATTCAAGACATTTTTACTTATTTCTCAACATTTCGACTTTTTTCTCGAAATTGTACTTTAACATTATTGTTGAAATTTCGACTTTTTTCTCAACATTTCGACTTTTTTCTCGAAATTGTACATTAACATTATTCTTGACATTTCGACTTTTTTCTCAACTTTTCGACTTTTTTCTCGAAATTGTACTTCAACATTAACCTCGTCATTTCAACTTTTTTCTCGACATTTCCTTTTTTTTTTTTCGACATTTCAACTTTTTCCTCGTGCATAATGAAAAAAAAATCTTCCTCCTCCAGAATATTTTTATTTTTCTCCTGCCTGGCCCTGATACTCTTCAATGGATGGCAGATGTGTTTTGTTTAGTTTTTTTGGGGGGGTGTCATGTCTACTTCTGCTGCCAGGTTTGCTCCGTATGAGTCGGCTGAACTCGTGTTGGGGGATCCTCATCGCCGTGGATACATCCATCCATGCACTACACACGTACTTGGGCTGCGTAACGGCAGTCGCTAGCGCCTTCTGCTCATTTGTCATGCTCACCTGTTGTGTTTTTTTTTTTTTTTTTTTTTAAGATTTTTTTGTGGCTCTAGTGGCCCTTTATTAAATTTTCAGACAGGAAGGGGGTAGAGAGAGAGAGAATGGGGATGACATGCAGCAAAGGTGCACAGAATGGGATTGGAACCTGCAACCACTGCAGGAGGACTGTAGCCTCAGTATATGAGCCGCTGCACCACCGAGCAGCCATCACCTGTGTTTTTGTTCATTCTTCCAGTAATGGTCATGTGACATACGCTCATAGTCCAGCTGTTTAGCTATAAAATGTATAGGAATCGTTCAGTTTGTGATACAAGCATGGAATTTGCCACACAAATAGCCAAAGGTTTCCCCAAAAGATATGAACGTGGAGCCATCGTGAATTTTCAACATGGCGCCCATGGCAGCCATTTTTCAAAATGGATGCCAGAAAAGAGTGTTTTCTAATGAGTGATTAGTTGAAATGAGTTGCCAGTTTGCCCTGGCTCTTTTTTTCTCTTTTTTCCTCTTTTTCTTTTTTTCATCTTCTCTTTTTTTCCTTTTTTCTCTTTTTTTCATCTTCTCTTTTTCTCCTCTTTTTTCCTCTTTTTTCCATATTTTTTTTCCCATATTTCTTTCATCTTCTCGTTTTTTCCTCTTTTTTCCATACTTTTTTCCTATTTTTTCCTCTTTTTCCCCTTTTTTTCTCTTTTTTTCCTCTTTCTTCCTCTTTTTGCAGTTGTATAGGAATCGTTCAGTTTGTGATACAAGCATGAAATTTGCTACACAAATAGCCAAAGGTTTCCCCAAAAGATATGGACGTGGAGCCATCGTGAATTTTCAACATGGCGCCCATGACGGCCATTTTTCAAAATGGACGCCAGAAACAAGTGTTTTCTAATGAGTGATTAGTTGAAATGAGTTGCCAGTTTGCCCCGGCCGAGCTTCAACATCCACTCTATTACTTATCCATTCATTGGAGGGTTCAGTTCTTGCAGATATGAGGATCTTTTTTGGTTTATTAGTTCAAAGTTTGTTCTATGTATAATAGATCTATTTTCATGAAATTACAGTATATATTTTATTTTGGCTAATATGACTGTTATCATGAAAGAAACAGTTGTCATGTTCAGTTTTGAGGTAGAAGGAAGCTTCTGGCCAATTCCAATGTTTCAAATGTGATTTCTGCATCATAAATAATGACTGATTAGACACCAAGATCATCCATATCAGACAGTCACACAAATGATGGCTGCCATCTTTAAAAAATGGCGGCCATCTTGAATATTAAATGAAAACTTTTCAATTATCCAAGAGATATCTACAAAGTACTATATGTGGTAAATATGTCTAAAATATCATATTATGTCCCCAAGTCATATAAAAAGACATCCATTTTGAAAAATGGCTGCCATGGGTGAATGTTGAAAATTCACGATGGCTCCACGTCCAATTATTTTTGGAATGCCTTTGGCTATGTGTGTAACAAATTTCATGCTTGTATCACAAACTGAACGATTGTTTTGGTTATCTCCTGCACTATCAGGGACTCAGAGAAGGATAGGTAGTAACCCAGAGGAGAAAACTGAGTAAAGGCTTCTGGTTTTGACCAGAACTCCAGCCTGTCAAACTGTCTGCAGCAGAACCAGTACTTCCTGTTTGTGAGGGTTTGCTTTCAGTGGGTTCATGGGGACACCAGGCAGATTTGTAACAAAGGTTGCACATTTTAGGCCGAGAACATGGTTTTGTGGATGCCGTTTGGGCCCCGGGGGCTCTGTCCCCCTCTGGGCTGTTCCGGCCAGGGCAGATGAAACTCCTACTCATTAATAATGAAGCCAGACTGGATCCTGGTGCTGAAGAGTTTTATAGTTTTATCTGGAAGAGTAGGGCGGGTAGCATGGCTGCTCAGGGGAGGAAAGGCAAGTTTATTTGTAGAGCACAATTCAACACAAGGTCATTCAAAGTGCTTTACATCAACATTAAAAGCGGCAAGACACAATTAAACAGTAAATAACAAATAAAATGAAATAAAATGATAAGAAAAGAGGTAAAATAATAAGAACCACAAGTTGTTATAAAGTAAGGGCAGTAGATCCAGCAGGTTCATCTCATTCTTACAATGGCAAGAATTACGTTTCTACACGGTCAAAACGTACAAATAACGGGTCAAATACAGTATTACAAAAGTAATCTGTAACAATTCGTACGGTGAATCAGAATAATGTGACAATTCTATGTCACAATGCCTGTATTCAGGGCTTATCCATAACAGAGGGTAGTATGGATGGATCTGTAGTCCAGGACACGACTGGACCGACTCTTCTTCCAAGCTTCCTGCACATGAACGGCCCCTACGAGGTAGTAGCCCCATCTCCCCTATCCTTTACCTTCTCCTGTCATGTGCCAGGCTTAAAGTAAGATTTTATTTGGACGTAGGTCACCTGCTTTAAGTCCTAATCGTAACTGACATTCTGCTGCAAACACACACACCCTTGCCACTCAGAACTGCTTCAATTCACAACATGTTGGTGTGTAATGATGTGTAATGACTGAGCTGCACAATGTTCCTCTGAACAAGTCCAACGGCGTCTCCAGCATCACACGACAGCACACTGCAAAAACTCAAAATCTTACCAGGAATATTTGTCTTATTTCTAGTTAAAATGTCAAATTTTTAGTAAAAATCTCATTACACTTAAAACAAGAGTCATTACCAGAAAAATAACTTATTTGACAATTTTCACCTGTTTCAAGTACATTTTCACTTAAAATAAGTAAAAAGAAATCCGCCAGTGGGACAAGATTTATCTTCTTATTACAAGCAAAAAAATCTTGTTCCACTGGCAGATTTTTCTACTTATTTCAAGTGAAAATCTACTTGAAAAAGGTGAAAATTGCTGTTTTTTCCAGTGATGAGTCTTGTTTTAAGTGTAATGAGATTTTTTTCTTTACTAAAAATTAGACATTTTAACTAGAAATAAGACAAATATTCTTGTTAAGATTTTGAGTTTTTGCAGTGCACAGAGCAGGGACTTGCAGCAGACGAGTGGGAGCTGTGTTTGCAGGAAATAAAGCAACACCGTGCTTGTTTGTGTAAGAGATGCACTTCAAGTCCGTCTGCTTTCCCGGGACAGGAAGTGCAGGGCTGATGTCTGGCTGTCCCGCCGTGACTGTTCTGCCTGGTGTTTTCTCTGCCTCCTGTACGGGCTCAGTGATCACAGCTTCTCCCATCCATGTAGTCAATAACTTCCTGTGAGAGCAGCTAACAGGACACGAGCTGCTGCCTTAGATCCGTCCACACACTCCTTCCTGTCAGAATGAAGCAAGGTGCCTGATAATATCAAGTGTTAGTTACTCAAGAGACTCCAGATAAAAGGCCAGTAGGTCACCTGGACCCTGAGCCCCAGGCCGGGAAGAGGAGCGGCTGATCTGTATGTTTCTCCTCACTCACGTCACCATCAGGGAGATCGGGAGGGAAGTGATCCACACTTTTACTAGTCTGAGCGAGTCAGTGCGTTTACCGCATTATAAGGCGCACCTTCAATGAATTATGTATTTTAAAACTGTTTCCATATATAAGGCGCACCGCATTATAAGGCGCACTAAATATATGCTAAAATATCGTACTATAGTGGCTGGGGTTGAGTTACGTATCTACCTGATGGAGCTGCGCTACAGGAAATGCTACAAAATCCTACAGCAAATGCAAAAAAAAACCAAGAAGAAAAGTACCGTATGTCAAACTTTATTAACAAAATAAAAACCAGCTTTGCTCCGTCTCGTCTCCATTATGCGAGTCAGCGTTGCTGCTGTTGTCTTGAACGATTCCTGACGTTTTTAGTGCCGTTACTTTGGCGACACCAACTACATTACCCACAATCCCCCTGACTACAGTAACAGAAATTACCGTAATGGACATATATAAGGCACACTGCCGGTTTTTGAGAAAATTAAAGGCTTTTAGGTGCGCCTTTATAGAGCGGAAAATACAGTAGATGCAGCAGTTCAATCGGATTTCTGATCGTATAAGACATCGTTCGGACTTTTAAACCGCATGTAAACACCTTAATCCGATCTACTCCGGACCTATATCGGACATTTAATAATCGGGTAGCAACACCTAGATAACCCGTTTACAGTTGGAATGTTAACTCCATGTATACGGAGACATCGGATATTGCAGTCTGAGCAGCTGGAGAATTTACTCTGGGGCTTCACCCGGAAGTGGAAGGAGACGGCGCGTGTTAAATAGTTGTTTAAACACCTTTAAAAATATGGTGAAAGAGATGCAGAAGCTTCATCAGGACACCGGAGCAGATCCAAATAAAGTGGAAAAATGTACAGAAGGCATAACATTGGTACCAAACAAAACAACCGTCAACCAGAAGTGGCTTTTTGTTGAAATGGTTACCATGGTTACCATGGTTACAGCGCCACATAGCGTCACGGAGTCAGCCATGCTCTGGACATTTATCTGATTCTCTGAACAGCAGGTAAACTCAGACAAGTGATTGGGTTCTGGATGTTTATCTGATACCATCAGAAATCCCATTTCTATGCTGCATGTAAACGTACGAGTGTTGCCACAGAGCTGTGGGGAAGGTTGCTGCCATGTGCCAGGTCCTGCAGCGCTGCAGGGAGTCCTGCAGCGCTGCAGGGAGTCCTGTGGTCCCCCAACCCGGCCCCCTGGGTGGCTCCCCTGATCCAGCTTCTCTGGGACACCTCCACACGGGCTGTAGGTGGACGTGGATGCAGGAGAAGCTGTTTGCTGTTCTTGTAAACCCTTATTAAGTTGTAATAAGCACATAAAACATCACGTTTCTGCATCGTTGTTTTCATTTGAAGGGGATGGGTTTTAGGACTGTTTTATTGATCGATGCACCAAAGCTGTCACCAGGGAGCAGCACCACGGTCTCCTGCAGGGGCAGCACCACGGTCTCCTGCAGGGCAGCTGAGGCAGGGCACCCTGGTGGAGGAGGACACAGCCTGGAGTTAGAACCATGAACTGGTGGGGGGGTGGAGACGTAGGAAGCAGCTCTCACCTTTACTCTGACAGGTGTTTGCAAACAGCATGAAGCAGACACACTTCCAGGGGTATTTTCCTCAACAATCCTCTTTGGCTTTGAAGGCTGCAGTGTTGGTGCTTGTTGTAACATTTGTGTCCTGAAGTTGTGCATCATGCTGGGTTGGGTGAGGCAGGACTGCAGGCAGCAGCGCTGCAGCGCTCCAGTAACCCTGGCCACCCCAGAGACTGTTCCCCTTCAGGCCAGAACACACAGATAACAGAATACAGAACACAGATTAGTCTCCCAGCAACATTTCTACGGAAGAGTATCGGGGCCAGGCAGGAGAAGAAATATTTGAGAGGGGAGATTTTTTTTATTGTGCACTTCAAGAAAAAAGTGGAAATGTCGAGATTAATGTTGAAGTACAATTTCAAGAAAAAAGTCAACCTTCTGAGACTATAACAAACAGCGCATGTGACTGTCTTTACAAAATGTCTCGTAGGCCTATAAACACTCCAAGATGTAAGTTAGTTAGTTAGTTAGTTAGTTAGTTACGGCTGCTGCTGCATAACTTTCAGTCTCTCTCTAACTGGATTTGATGGGCCAGAGGAGACATTTACACTTTATTCACCAAATTTCGACTTTATTCACAAAATCTTGACTTTATTCTTGAAATTGTATTTCAACATTAATCCCACTCCGATGTTTTTCTCGACACTTCTCGAAGTGCATAATGAAAAAGAATCTTCCCCTCTCAAATATCTTTTCTCCTGCCTGGCCCTGATACTCTTCCGTATACCTGTGCAGAGAACCATGAAATATTTGGGCTGCTTGCTGTCTGCAAACCACGTAAAACCAGAGTAACTGCAGGACTCCCTGCTGGGTGGGGGGGCTGCACTGCTCTCCGGGAGGGGGAGGGGGGGGGGGGGGGGGCAGGAGCTGCAGCCAGGCTGTACGTCTGCAGCTCCCCGGGGGGGGGGGGGGGTCTGCAGCCCCCCTGCTGGTACTAACCGTGACCACCGCTCTCTTGCAGCTGTCCATGCTGTTCACGGAGGAGTGTGACAAGGTGCGGGACCTGATGCACGTGCACTCGTTCAGCTACGACTTCCACCTGCGGGTGGTGCACCAGTACCTGGTGGGCTGCCACATGACGCTGCGCCAGGGCTACCAGCTCACAGACTTCCTGGACGACTTCATCTCACACCACCCCGACATCCCCAAGTTCGGACGGAACCACGTCTTCCAAGGTGACTCCTCCGTTTCCACGGCAACACCAGCAGCAGCAGCAGCAGCAGCAGCAGCAGGGAGGGAGGGAGGTCAGGGTCACAGAGCAGGCTACACACGGCTCCCGTTGCTATGGTAACACCAGGAAAACAGCTGCCGTTGCTATTAGGGGTGTAACGATACACTAATCACGATACGGTACGATACATGATATTGAGGTCACAATACGATACGATATTATAGCAGTATTTTTTTAACAACCTTGAATGAGGAACATGCGACTGGAAAAAAATTGTCTTTTATTTGAAAGACACAAAATACAAAACAATGCTGTGCGTTTGCCCTATTGTTCCAGTTTGTAATGCTTTATAACTGTTTAAGTTTTAAAGAGAAAGCCAGGCCAACCATTTTCCACAAACTGAACTAAAAGTAAATGTCAGGTTTGCATTATGATCTTCAGTTTCATACAAGTACAAATATTTAGACACAAACTGAATAGTTTCTCTCATGTATGATTTGACTTTTTTCTTTTCCAGAAATTTAACAACTAAAATTAAATAAATAAATAAAAGTAAATAAATACATACAATTTTACATCATAAAAAAGATTGATTCATGCTCACCTTATAAGTGTAAGAGATTTATTTTAGTTAAGAAGGTTATTTCATTATTTTATAAATCTATTCTTTATATTCTGATGTAAATCAGGGACTATAATGACACTAGTCAGTTTATCTGTAGTGATTAGTCTGTTTTAGATTGGGCGGAGTGATACACCACAGTACGGCACTAGGTGCTGTGTTGATGTTCTAAAATCCTACACTGTTGAGGGACATTAAAGTACACTGGAACTCAGCAGAAGTTTCCCCGTGTTTATCCTACTCACTACCCCAAAAAGGTTTAATTTAATAAGGTAAGGCTTAACTCTACACCAGCCTTACATCAGTAAAAGTTCAGAGCTCAAAACCCCCAAGAGTCCCGTGATCGGGACCAAAACGGTACTAGTTTCTTCTGAGCGGAGGAAGATTTTGGTCCACGGGTCGAGGTCGTCACGTGATCCCACTGCACCAATAGGATGTTACTAGTAAACACAATAGATTAATATTAATAACCCAATATCGCGATACAGTTTGTCACCTCCACGACACGTTTCGTGACGTTTTTGTATCGCAAAATTTTGTGGCACGATATATTGTTACACCCCTAGTTGCTATGCCAACATCAGCAGCAGCAGCTGCCGTTGCTATGGTAACATCAGCAGCAGTAGTAGGGAGGAGGGCGGAGCCTCCAGGGCGGCAGGTCCGGGTCACATGTGTAGAGCTGCTAAACGCACACAGAGAGGAGGGGAACATGAACAGAAGAGAGAGCTCTGTTATTTTTTTATCTAAAAAAGTGGTTAATTAGTGGTCAAGGCTAGATTTTAGCGCTTAATTTTCCTTGCTTGCTGCTCTACCTGTCGGTGTTTGTCTGATCCTCCTGTCATGTTGCCTATTAGTTTGTCTAGTTATAATGTTGCTTTTTGTGCATGGCTTTTTATTCTGTGTGTAGTGCTTTTGTCTGGTTTGTTTTTGGCCTCTTAGTGTTACTGTGTCTTGTGTTATTAATGTTGATGTTACTGTTGCTGCTTCATGTTGTTCTGTTGTATTCTTGTTTCTGTTGTTGTGTGTGTGTGTGTGTTTTAGCTTAGTCTCTTACCTTTTAATCTTTATTCTGATGTAGCCTTCTTATTTGGAAATGTTTTATTGATAATATCTTAATAATTGTTCTTTTAGGTTGACTATTTTACACAGTCCAGGGACAGCAGATGCAAAATAGCCTTTTTGGCTCGTTCTGGCATATTTTACATTTGTTTAAATGTATTATTAATATGCTTTGTCCCTGATAACTAAACCTTTAAATAAATAAATGATGCAGATTGTTAGAACCTCACCAGGGGCGGTAAGGAGACGGGGGGGGGGGTTCTCTCTTGGTTGGACGGGGGGAACTCTGAGCTCCTGCTGAGACGTGTGTGGTCTCTGTGAAAAGCAGGGAGCTTCTCCATCTCCACGGGGATGATAACGGCCCACCAGCTCTACAACTACATCACGGATCACGCCAGCACCTACGGGATGAAGCCTCTGCGGATGTCCCGGTCTGCAGCTGCTGCCGACAGCAAGAAGGGCCCGCCGGACCTGCACGAGTACGCCCTGGTGGACCTGTGGAACAGGTGAGAGCCGTCTCCGGGGGTCTGCCGGGGTCCGGGGGGTCTGCCGGGGGCCGGGGGGTCTGCCGGGGGCCGGGGCTTCCTCCCAGCCCCTCACTCTCCACCGCCCTGTGTTGCAGCTCGGGCTCCTACAAGGACCTGGAGGGCGTGAACCACCACGACGACTTCGACGTGTCCCTGGTGGTGTGTCACAACGCCGCTCCCTTTGAGGAGCAGCTGGACGGGGAGAGGCATCTGCTGCGGTAAGGACCGGGATCATGTTGGACTCTGTTAACCCTGATGTTTGAGGAGTTCAGCTGGTTTACAGTAACACCAAGCACAGCAGAGGAGGCTCAGGACACCTGAGGAAGTACAGCGTAGCCCCAGCCCCAGTACAGAAGAGTGTTACACTGTGTCCTAAGCGTCAGCGACAATTATAGAAAAATATTTTCTATTGAACTGTACTAACTGGCCCCGAGCAACGCAGCACGACGCGGCGCGTCGTTTTGAGCTGAACATTTGTCGGACGCCCTGCTTCTATTTTCTTCCTGTCGCTCGTGTTGAAAGCCGGTTGAAAGCGCTGTAGGAAACAGTAATTTCAATACAAGAACCTCAATAAAGTGGCAGCTGCTGGAGGGAGATGGACAGGGAGCTGGAAGGTTCTGATAATAAGATATAATAATAAGATAATAATAAGATAATATTTCTTTATGACAATTTATTGAGGTTTTTGTAGTGAAATGAGGAGGAATCATAGAGATAACTTTTCATTTCAACTAACTGGATCAGCCATTCCTCATCATGACTGTTTCCTACAGCGCTTTCAACCGCTTTCAACACGAGTGACAGGAAGAAAATAGAAGAACATTTAAATATCACAATATCAAGCTTGTTTTCTGTTTAGAAAGTACAAACTTAGGAAGATTACACGTACTCACCCATCTTTTACTTGTCTTTTTACTCTTTTAGGAGTTATTTTAGGAGTTTCTTTCAGGAGCACACGGGCGGGTAGTGCGGTGAATAAAGGCTGATTTATGGTTCCGTTGATTTATGGTCCCGCGTAAAATTGACGGCGTAGCCTACGCACTCTGTACGGTGCGTTTCGACGCAGACCCTACGCCGTATGGTCTGCGTTGGAGTAACGCGGAACCATAAATCAGCCTTAAAAGGAGAGTTTCAGCTGTCAATCAAAATAACGTGGGGGCCCAAAACGCTTTCAGTGTGGACAGAGAGCGTCCGATGCCACGCAGTGCAACGCGATAGTCGGACACTCGCGTGCAGTTAGGACAGGCTGTTAGGGCCATGCAGGAGAAAAAATATTTGAGAGGGGAATATTTTTTTTTTATTGTGCACTTCGAGAAAAAAGTCGAAATGTCGAGATTAATGTTGAAATACAATTTAGTGAATGAAGTCGAAATTTTGTGAATAAAGTCAAAATTTCGTGAATAAAGTCAAAATTTCAAAAATAAAGTTTAAATACAATTTCAAGAATAAAGTTGAAATTTTGTGAATAAAGTTGAAATACAATTTGGTGAATAAAGTTTAAATGTCTCCTCCTCCATCAAATCCAGTTAGAGCGACTGACAGCTCTGCAGCAGCAGCCATAACTAACTAACTAACTAACTTATATCTTGGAGGGTCTATAGGCCTACGAGGCATTTTGAAAAGACAGTCACATGCGCTAACAGGATCAAACCCGGGTTGCAGAGGAACAGGCCTGTAAAGAGTCCAGAAGCTTGATTACAGAACCACAAGTGTTGGAATCTGAGCTGCTGCTGCTGACATGAATCCGCTCTGAAACTTCACTGCAAAAACTCAAAATCTTACCAGGAATATTTGTCTTATTTCTAGTTAAAATGTCTCATTTTTAGTCAAGAAATCTCATTACACTTAAAACAAGAGTCATTACCAGAAAAATAACTTATTTGACAATTTTCACCTGTTTCAAGTAAATTTTCACTTGAAATAAGTAGAAAAATCTGCCAGTGGAACAAGATTTATCTTCTTATTACAAGTAAAAAAAATCTTGTTCCACTGGCAGATTTTTCTACTTATTTTAAGTGAAAATTTACTTGAAACAGGTGAAAATTGTTGTTTTTTCCAGTGATGAGTCTTGTTTTAAGTGTAATGAGATTTATTTTGACTAAAAATGAGATATTTTAACTAAAATAAGACAAATACTCTTGTTAAGATTTAGAGTTTTTGAAGTGTTCAAACGTTTGTGTTTAGGTTGCGCTTCTACGTGATCATGACGAGTCAGAGGGAGCTGTTCCCCCGCCTCACGGCCGACATGCGGCGCTTCAAGAAGCTTCCTCAGATCTACCGGGATCCCGGCGAGGCGGGGGCTCGGCCCCCCCAGGACCGGGCAGAAGCCCCCAGCTCCCGCGGGGACGAGCAGGACCTGTGGGAGGAGACGTCCTCCCAGGCGTCCTCCTGCTCCGCCCCCACCGACGGGAACGAGTTCTACCCGCTGGCGGGCTGCCGGGCCGAGGCCCAGGGGCTGCTGTATGCCTCGCCCCTGTTCCCGCTGCTCACCAACGAGGTGGCGGCGGCCCGCCGCCAGATCCAGGCCAGCGTGGAGCAGGCCATGGCCCACTGCCGCAGGGACAACCTGTGGAGGAGGCTGTTCCACGGGGAGCACGTGGCCCTGGACAAGCTCAAGCTGGCCAAGCTGGCCTTCCCAGAGCTGGAGGAGCTGCTGGAGGCCGTGCACAGCCGCTCCATCGGGGAGATCGACCCGCAGCTGGTGAGCACTCCCACGGTCCGGCTGGTGGTGGTAATGACTCGGTAGTGACCCGGTTGCAGGTTCCCAAAGTCCTCCCGTAGGGCTAGGGCTGGGGATCCATTCAAATGTTAACAATCCATTCCATTCCGATTCTTAAGATTCAGAATCCATTATCAAGATTTGATTCGATCCGATTCCATTCCGATATTGACTACGTTTACATGCAGTCAAAATTGGGGTTATTGCTAATATTCCGGTTACTGAAACATTGGGAATATTCTGTTTACATGGTAATTAATCATTTGGGATATCTGGATCAAACCAGCGACGCACGGAGAACGTGATGACGCAATTCCCGTCATTTCTGCTTCTTCTTCCTGTATCCAAATTCAAAACAAATGCTGCTTCGCGCAACTTTTCTCTCACCTTCTTGTAAATCTTCTATCCCGGTACTTTCTACCGTCTACAAATGCAGAAATGTTCATATCCTTCATTACATTTATGAAGTGATTAGTCTGCTCCTGGTCTTGGTTTCTCCGTGTTTAGAAGAACTTCCTGGACTCAAAAGACCAGGATTCCTTGTGAACAGAACATGTGCAGAAAACAGATTCATGTTCTGTTTGATGGGGATATTCCGTTTGGTGTTTACATGACCCAATATTCAGGTTTTAAAAGGAGTAACCCAGGGCTCATATTCAGGTTTTTAAAAACCGGAATATGAACAAATTCAGGTTATTCAAAGGGGATATTGGTGTTTACATGGCCGTGCAAATTTGGGTTATTGCCAATATTCGGGTTTTAAAAGGGTTATTGATGCATGGAAACGCAGTCACTGATTTGGGTTAAGCCTGATTTAAGGTTCTGCGTTAAACCAACGCAGAGCCTACACTGTTGCCATGATGCCGTCGTGAACCTTCGGACTTCTCCGTCACTCCATTTCTCCACGGTGCAGTACCCCCCCAGAGCACTAGTTGATACTTTGTTTAGCTTCCAGCTAGGAGTAATTCATTCAGTTATATCAGCTATAGAGAACAAGGTAGTGCCGAAAAACAATATACATGTATATCCCCTCTCACAAAAATAATAAAAATAGAGAAACATATTTTCTCATCAACAAAGCATATTTTACATACACATATTTAAATTTTTTCAAGTAACAAAATAACATATTTGAACAATTTTTCTGATTTTTTTCAGTTTTTTTATTGTCTGAAAAATGGTTCAAATATGTTATTTTGTTATTTGAAAAATTTTAAATTTGTTTTGTTGATGAGAAAATCTGTTTGGGCCAGACGTGTCCCCAGCGATAACCTCTGAGTGCGGCGTGACGGTGGTGTAGCTGCAGACTGAGCTGTCTCAGCTAACAGGATTGTGCTGTTCTGCAGGACTGTTTCCTCACCATGAGCCCGGCCTGGTACCAGAGTCTCATCAAGGTCCTGCTGAACCGCTTCCCTCAGAGCTGCAGACACTTCGACGACAGCGGCATCCAGTACCTGGTGAGAGGAGGTTCTTTCACGTCCAGCTGGGAGCCGGGGTCTCCCGGAGAGCCGGGGTCTGGAGCTGGGTGGTGAAGCTCTGCAGGGTTGTGCTTCTCCTGGACTCTGGTCTCTGAGCTGAGATTCCCGCCTCACCCGGCGGTTCTGTCTGACGGACATGTCCTCTGTTTCAGGCCGTCCTGAACCAGAAGTTCACCGACTGCTTCGTCCTCGTCTTCTTGGACAACCAGGCTGGAAAAACGGTGAGTAGATTCCTGGAAGCTCATGTAGTGGGTCTAGTTAGGGCCCGAGCACTGACAGTGCCAAGGCCCTGTTGTATCTGTAGGAGATGTTATCCTCATTCTCGTTGTTTTTCTTCCGCCTTTTTGCCCCCCTAAATCACCCCCAAAAGTCACCAAATTTTGCACCAAGTCAGGCCTGGCGAAAAATTCTATATTTAATGGTTTGCATTAATGGACGTGGCCTAATGGCTCAACAGCGCCCCCTAGAAAACTTTGTGCCTCAAGCCCCACAATACGGTTTGACGTACATGCACGAAAATCGCTACACACCTGTATCATGTCACAACTTAAAGAAAAGTCTCTTGGAGCCATGGCCGAAACCCAACAGGAAGTCGGCCATCTTGAATTAATCGTGTCATTTTGGCTAAATTTATGCCATTTTTTTCGCCAGTTAATACGGCCCGAACCGTAACGTGCACCCAGGTGTGTTATACATCAAAATGTGCGTCTCCATCCTGCGATGACGCCCATTACTTTTCTCAGTCAAAAGCGTTACCGTGGCGACGCTAGACCCCAAAAAGCGCGCCACCTTTACCTGATTGGTCCATATTTGATCCTACTTATTGACATAACCTTTGAAAGGTTTGACATAAAGAGTCGTGGGTGGTGTCATCGGACTCGGTTTTGAGTCCTTGACCATAATTGGTGCAAGAAGCCCCGCCCTTCTTCTCATTGGTCGATATGTTATAGTTCCTATTTTCTGGCATAACTTTTGAATGGTATGACATAAAGAGTCATGGTGGTGTCATCGGACTTAGAGTCCTTGACCTTTATTGGTGAAAATTGCATGCACGAGGGCCCGTTCATCGCTGCTTGCAGCTTTAGTTCTGTGTTGTGTTTTTCAGTAGGAACAGACACACTCCGGAATCATCTCAGCTCAATTTATTCTCCCTGCTGCATTATGGAGAAAACAAGCTTTCTCATGCACGCTCTCTGTGCTCTCGCTGGTTAAAGTCAAGGAGCAAAGAGGACGTAAAACCCATTAACATAACCAAAAATGAATACAATGCAAATGATATCGGTTTAAAGAAACTTCTATCAAAAAAGTACAAAATAACTTTAACTATAGCTTAAAGGTATTATCCATGATGTTGGAGAGCTAGCAAGATTTGAAAGTGGAACCTCCTCTAAGCCCCGCCCCCTCCTCCCCCTCCCGTCAGCGCTCCGTCCAAAGCCACGCCCCCTCCTCGAAGCCCCGCCCCATCCCCCCCCTCCCGTCAGCGCTCCGTCCAAAGCCACGCCCCCACAAACTTTGGGAAACGCGCATTTGCAGGAGTCGAGTTTTCCAGGACATCTTGGACAGCACATTTTCAGCAAAACTACCCCATGTCTCATTCACCTGTAAGCGAGGCTGGTTTTAGGGGGGGCTGTGCCCACCCAAACGTGCATCCTGCCCACCGGCGTCTCCATCCCGGCGAGAGTGGAGAGCAGAGAGCGGGTGGCGGTGCGCTGCAGGCTCTAGAGCCGTAGCCCCACGGCGTAGCTGTGGCAACAGAGCCTGCACGGCACCGCAGCGCTCCGCCAGCCGCACCGGCGTTCTCCGCTCTTGGCGGGATGGAGACGCCTCCATCCCCACAGACCCCCATACAGCTTCCGAGTCGGAGCTGCAGCGGCGTGGGCGGCATGAAGGCATCTGATTGGTTCTTTCCCCCCCTGCAAAGCCTCTGGTCCGGGACCAATACGTTTCATTCAGACCGAATGAAACGGATTGGTTAGAGTTTTTACAGGATTAAAGCTGGGAGGGGGAGGAGGGGGCGGGGCTTAGAGGTGGTGCCACTTTCAAGTCTTGCTAGCTCTCAAACATTGCATACTATAACTTTAACTCTCATACCTGCATTATGGAGAAGAACATTGAATGTTTACAAAGTTTCTCATGCACGCTCTCTGTGCTCTGTAACAACATAAGGAAAATGTCTCCTGTTAGCAACCAGACTCAACTGTACCCTCTAGCCTGACTAGCTACTCACAGACTGCAACAACTTCTCTATTTACAAATTTACGCATGACGGGTAATATTTTAACAGTTCTGCGATATAACAAACTGACTACACCAACCTTATAAATATTTTTAAGTAACATGAATTCACTCTTACCACTAAAACAATAAAATTACTGAGAGCAGCAAAATAAAGTAAATAAATAAATAAAGTCACGGAGCAAAGAGGAAGACCCTCCGCAACGCAGTAAGTGCAGTTTAGAAAATAAAATACTTCCTATACTTCCGGTAATGCGTGTTGAACATTATGAACATTAACAAGAACATGTACACTAATACCCTTTTCTCCCTGCATATTAACAGCTCTCAAAGACATAAAATAAAACACGACAGCAAAAACATTGCCCTTCAAAATAAAAGCGTGCACTTCGCTGCCTTGGCTAGACACACACTCCTGACGTGTTACTGACGTGTTGCTGACGACGTGTTGCTGACATGTTGCTGACGTTTTACTGACGCGTTGCTGACGTGTTGCTGACGTGTAGCTGACGCGTTGCTGACGTGTTGCTGACGTTTTACTGACGTGTTGCTGACGTTTTACTGACGCGTTGCTGGCGTTTTACTGACGCGTTGCTGACGTGTTGCTGACGTTTTACTGACGCGTTGCTGACGTTTTACTGACGTGTTGCTGACGTTTTACTGACGTGTTGCTGACGTTTTACTGACGCGTTGCTGACGTTTTACTGACGCGTTGCTGACGTTTTACTGACGCGTAGCTGACGTGTTGCTGACGCGTAGCTGACGTGTTGCTGACGCGTAGCTGACGTGTTTCTGATCTCTGTCTCCCCCAGAGCTTAAAGGTGGTGTTCCGGGAGGCGCTGCCGTCAGCGCCGCAGGCCGGCACCAGCCCCCCCCCCCAGCTGGTGTCCATGTACCACCACCTGGAGTCCGTCATCAACACGGCCTGCTACAACCTGTGGACCGGGCTGCTGTAGAGCTGGCCGGGCCCGGCACTCGCACCCGGACCGGCTCCAGGACCGACCCGCTCCAGGAGCTTCTCCTGCTTCGTTTGGGGTCAAAGAATTCCAGTTTCCGCTGGTTCTGCCACATCTGTCTCACATCAAACATAACGAAGCAGGTGACTTTAAAAGGACGCCTGGATGAGACAACTTCTGTTGTTTCCAGGGGCCGGGTTCCTGGACCCCTGGGTTCCTGGGTGGGTTCCTGGGTTCCTGGGTGGGTTCCTGGACCCCTGGCCTCCTGGTGGGTGGCTGATCCGGCGTGCGGCGAGTGTAATCCGACCCAAACGAAGGCTAGTCTTAGTTGAGTTCCTGTCCCATCAGCTGCTGGAGACACCGAGCTCCCGGACGTCCGTCTGGAAGGTGAAGGTGCAGCAAGAGACCACGGTGACCTTTGACCTGCTCCACCAGGGAACCGTCACGTGTCTCCATAGCAACCTCCAGCTGCAGTGAATGTTAGTGTCGTGATGTTGTGCCTTCAGACGGTAACCAGGTGTTTCTGTGAGGAAGCTGAGAGCTGCATGTGGGAGAGGGGGGGTTAATGATAGCTTTCACTCTGCCAGATTTGGTGCCATGAAGTGCCTTTCTGTTGTTTTTGCATCGTTTACTTTCACATGAAGTGATACTGTTGCTGCTGCGGCGGCTCTGCAGATGCTCTGCGACTCGTGCCTGACGCAATTTAGAAAGCTCTGAATGATTTTTAAAGAGGAAAAGGTTCTTTTAACGTGCTACATGCAGGACTGCATGTGAGAGAAGACGGTTGGAGGCGCTGCAGGGAACCGCTGCAGGGAACCGCTGCAGGGAACCGCTGCAGGGAACCGCTGCAGGGGGCTGCTGCAGGGAACCGCTGCAGGGAACCGCTGCAGGGGGCTGCTGCAGGGAACCGCTGCAGGGGCCGCTGCAGGGAACTGCTGCAGGGGGTCACTGCAGGGAACCGCTGCAGGGAACTGCTGCAGGGGGTCACTGCAGGGAACCGCTGCAGGGAACTGCTGCAGGGGGTCACTGCAGGGAACCGCTGCAGGGAACTGCTGCAGGAACCGCTGCAGGGAACTGCTGCAGGGGCCGCTGCAGGGAACCGCTGCAGGGAACTGCTGCAGGGAACCGCTGCAGGGGCCGCTGCAGGGAACCGCTGCAGAGGCCGCTGCAGGGGCCGCTGCAGGGGCCGCTGCAGGGAACCGCTGCAGAGGCCGCTGCAGGGGCCGCTGCAGGGAACCGCTGCAGGGAACCGCTGCAGGGAACCGCTGCAGGGGCCCGCTGCAGGGAACCGCTGCAGGGAACCGCTGCAGGGGCCGCTGCAGGGAACCGCTGCAGGGAACCGCTGCAGGGAACCGCTGCAGGGAACCGCTGCAGGGGGCCGCTGCAGGGAACCGCCACTCCTCCACCAGGGGGAAACCCAGCGGGCTCTGTGAGGTCCCAAACCAGGACATCCAGACCCCGCTGGGAACAAGAGCCTTGTCGTCCTCAAGCACAACGTGAGCCTGTAAACTAACTGACTGACTGATGTATATTGTGTACATACAGAATACTTTATAGTGTGAAATGTTGAATAAAGCAGCTGAATGAAACCGTGAGTGTAAGTGTGGTTGTGTGCAGGAGTTCTATCTGCCCCCCCGGGGGCTTGAACCTTGACCTCAGCTCTAGCTGCGCTGGACCAGGTCCTGGTCCAGGTCCAGGTCCAGACCGTCTCCACGGAGCACCTCTCTACTACATGCTGGGAAACAAACTATAAAACTATAAAGTTTAATAAAGTTTAATAAATTGACCGATACAGGACATGTGTCCTTTACATCGGTATCAAAAATAACTTACAATAAATATATAGACTAAAATTTACATTCAAAACATTTCATAAAATCACACACAGATTAATTAAATCCATTTTGCATCACCTATCAGCTCTAAAATCGTACAAAAAGTCTTTGTTTGACCAGAACCTATCCAGTCTGTTCTTAAAAGAGTTCACAGACTGGGCCTGCACGACTTCTTCTGGAAGTTCATTCCACTCTTTGACCTCTTTGATAAACTAAATATTTTTTCTCCTGCATGGCCCTAATACTCTTCCGTAAAGCATAACGTTACTCCGTTTCAGAAGGGTTTTCTTCATTCTTTCTTCATCACAGGGCAGTGAAATGTGAACGAATGAAAATTGAAATGAAATTGCGTCTTCCAGTGCTCACACGTTGGTGCACATGCGCATGGGCAACGTATTTGTTTTAATATTGTTTTCATATGTCAACAGGGTGAATACTGTATATAGCAGTACATCAAACATACAAACAGAATACCCAATGAAAAGTCATACAGTTTATTGGAAAAAAAAGTCACAATTTCTGGAACCAGGAACAAGTCATAGAATTTCACGGAAAAAATTCATAAAAATCTTACCAAAAAAAGTACAAATTTTGCCATAAAAAAGCCATACAGCTTTGAGAAAATGGTGAGTTCCCACACATTTTTACAAACACACGTGTCATAGGTTTCCTATCCCTGCAGTGTCAAAGGTCAGGTTCCTCGGGCACATTTTTAAATTCTTTTTTTGGGTTCTGTGTCATAAAAGGTCAACAGAGATGTTGTGATGTCACTGATGACGTCATAAAGAACTAGAACTACTGCTGAGGTCACATGTCGGTCATCAGTTCATGTTGCCTGGCAACCGGGGAACACAGGCTCCACCCAAGGGCAGGGGTTCCCTTTCATGTTGCCTAGCAACAGAAAGACCTTAGGCTCCGCCCACAAGCAGCCAAAAGGTCCATTAGAACATAATTGTAAAAGTACTATTAGTAATGCTATTTGTTAAGTAGAAAACTTAACAACTAACAAACAAACAGACCTGAGCGAGAGATTTTGATATTTTGAGAAATTAGGACAATTTCCAAGACAGAATGAAAGCTCTACTGTAGCTCAGCTGATGGGGCTGCTATTTGTACCCGGGTGTAAATAGTCACTCCGGAAGAGAAATGTTTCCCCTCTGATGTCACTAACCTCAGAACAAAGCAGGTACAGACGGAGACTGACGACTGTCAGTATTTTTAACTCAATAAAAGATGCTAAGATTTACGAAGTCTAAGAATGTTTGAGGTGACGACCACAACGTGTTTTTGTACTATTTTATTCACCTGACGCGTGGGTTCCCAGCAGACATCAACTCAGACACTGAACCAGGAGCGGTTTAGAGCAGCCCACGGTCTGGTACCAACGCGTTTCCATCGTAGACCAGTTCAGACTTCAGGTGTCACGGCCACGGCTGGGGATCCATTCCATTCCCATTCAGAATCGATTTTATTCAATTCCGACATTGATTTGGGTTAGTGTTATTAAAACAGTTTTTTCAGCTGTTGCATGAATGATATGACTGTAGTTATGCAACATATTAATACTAGTATTATATTGAGATTCAACAGCAAGTATTGCAGCTAATGATGCTGTAAGGACCAATCAGCTCCCAGAATGCTGATAGAACTGAAACAGAAACATCGTGTGGGTCAGAATTACCAAACACATCCAGGGAGGAAACAGAGACGGATGAAATCAGTTAGATTTTTTCCCACATTCCGTTTTTATTTTTTCCATTTTTGGTCTATTTCGGTTTTTAATTTTTTTAGAATTTGGTTTTTCAGCATTTTATGCAAATGTAACCCCAAGACAGTATATAAAGTAATGAAATATAGACAATTTATGCAATTATAAATGAAAACTGTAATGTTTTCATACCTTTTAAACATATTTAAAGGCAAAATCATGGCACCAGTTATTCTTTTGTCCAACAAAACATTCCTTTTTTGGGCATTAACAAAAAAATACCAAAAGTTGTAATAATGAAAAAATAAAAAAATAAATTTAAAAATAAAAAAATTTTAAAAATCGATCTTTAGACATACGAATCCATTTTTAGGAATTAATATGAGAATTGATTTAGAATCAGAAAATGGATTTATTCAACCCAGGCCTAGTCCCGGGCCTGGATCCTCTCTGAGTCCCCGGGTCTCCTGTGGGCTCCTGCTGAGGCGGGAACAAGCGTGACGAGTGTCTGGTCCAGACGGCCGCGCCGCGGCGTCTACCGTCCCCGTCCCCAGTACTCTCTGATCCAGCCCAGACCGTCCTCGGTGGAACCTGCCGGGGACAGACCGTCAGCCTCCTCTGAGCGGGTCTCAGCTCCAGAACCAGCGGCGGGCGGGACTCACCCAGCGGCTTGTACTCGCAGCCCACGTAGCCCTGGTAGCCCAGCGTCTCCAGCTGGCCCAGCAGGTAGCCGTAGTCCAGCTCTCCCGGACTGCCGGGCTCGTTCCTGCCGGGAACCTGGGCGATCTGGACGTGACCTGGAACCAACAGGGAGACAAAAAGATATTTGGAGAAACTGTGTTTAGTGTCTGTGGAGCATCTTGGAAGAGACGAGGGATTGGAACCAGCAGTCAGTCAGCAACATTCTCTTCCTCCACAGATATGTAATGGCCAAGTGATTCATTTGTGAAATTAATCTGTTTTATTCGTTAACTTTGTTTACTTTATGTTATTTATTAGTGTTATTTGAGCCACTCACAGCTACTCTCGTTGCTATAACCTCAATCAATCATTGATGCGTGTACGAAAGGAGAAATATCTTGTGGATGATGATAATGATGGATTTGCATCTAACTTTGGGTCAGGTGACCTATGAACTGTCAATTATCCATCAAGCTCCACAATGATCATGTTAACATTAAATCAGATACATTTGTCTGGACATTTCTCTTGCGGGACGGGAGAAGAAACAAAATCAATACATCTCTCTTATTGTGCGGCATGAATTCTCAGAGTTTTGCGGATGCGGGCCGGAAGGGAACACACAGTTTGCGGGCGGTAATGGTCAGAAATGGTGCGGGATGAAGAAAACAGTCCCGCTATAGCAGGGCTCTAGTGTGCAGGTCTGCAGCCAGCGCTGCACCACAGACGCTCCCAGCTAACTTTACTGTGAAAGACGCAGCCCGTGTCGGCCTCGTCCACATTTCTGGGACCGGACCGTCACACAGTGGAACCGAGTCTAGACGGGCGTCCTGAACCTGAACCCGGGCTCCGGAGGGTCCCGGTGCACCGGCGTCCTGTCCCGGGTCCTTCTGGGTTTGGGCGGGTTGGCAGTAGTGGACACATGACCATGGGGTGACGTGAACAGTACTCCAGTTGTAAAAAAAATCAGGGGGGATGGTGGATTTTATCATGTGGGGACAGATAATTAGTGCTGATTACAAATAATATAATATATTACAAATAATAGCAGTGACCAAAACAGCTGCAGAAATACTGCAGGAATGACATAGCAGCAGTTAAATGCAGCCTTCTGTAAGCTTGAAATATCCACTGGACTTACATCAAATACATCAAAACACAACAATAAAAAACACTTTTCTGAACTTATCAATATGACTCTGTCCTTCACAGGATAAGTAACATGGATCACTGCAAAAACTCACAATCTTAACAAGAATATTTGTCTTATTTCTAGTTAAAATGTCTCATTTTAGTAAAAAAAAATCTCATTACACTTAAAACAAGACTCATCACTGGAAAAAACAACAATTTTCACCTGTTTCAAGTAGATTTTCACTTAAAATAAGTAGAAAAATCTGCCAGTGGAACAAGATTTTTTTGCTTGTAATGAGAAGATAAATCAGATTTTCCTACTTATTTCAAGTGAAACTTTACTTGAAACAGGTGAAAATTGTCAAATAAGTTATTTTTCTGGTGTTATTTTTCTGGTGATGACTCTAAATGTTGAAATAGCAGTAAAACCACATTCATTGATGAAATGACATAAGGGATGGAAAGGAGGGATGTCAGTTTTACAGGGGGGATGATTTGGACCGTTTTTATTTCAGGGGGGATGATTTGGACCGTTTTTATTTCAGGGGGGATGATTTGGACCATTTTTATTTCAGGGGGGATGAGGGGGGATGCCATCCCCCCTCATCCCCCCTTATCCCCACTCAACTCGGCGTAACCACGCTGCTCACGGTATCTGGGGCCACTCACCGATCAGAGGGAAGTACTTGTGCATGTTCTGGGTCAGGTTCCCGCCCATGATCTGCCAGTGGAACAGGTCCTGCAGGTCAGACCCGGTCACGTCAACAGCTCACTAGGACTCTCTTCTCAGACCATCAACCAAACAACCACTCACCATCTGCAGCTTGATGTTAGTCCTCCCCACCTTGTCCAGGATGGCCGCCGCTGCAGACAGAGGAGAAGAGCTGCACGTCACCATGGAGACCCCAAACCCCCCACCACACTGTCATCGGGTCAGGGACGCATGGCGGGCTGCGCTGGTTTATCACTAGCTTCAACATTTAATCTACCTCTACAGGACTGTCTCAGAAAATTAGAATATTGTGATTTTCTGTAATTACAAAAACTAAAATGTCATACATTCTGGATTCATTACAAATTAACTGAAATATTGTAAGCCTTTTATTATTTTAATATTGCTGATCATGGTTTACAGCTTAAGAAAACTCAAATATCCTATCTCAAAAAATTACAATAGGTCCGGGGAGGACCGGCACCGAAGGTCCACAGTATAAAACCCCGGGGAGGACCAGCACCGAAGGTCCGGGGAGGACCAGCACCGAAGCTCCGGACTCGTTGGTGGTCCCCGGGACGCTCTGGAAGCCCGTCTGGGGTTGCTATGGCGACGTCTTACCCTGCTGAGGAGAGTCCAGGAAGTAGCGCGGGTCTGTGATTCTGGTGTTGATGGGCTCTATCAGTCCAGTGATGTCCTCCTGTGGGAGACATGTGGATCAGTACCGACCACGGCTGCATCAGGCTCTTTCACTGCCGTTTCCTCTCACTTCACCAACACTAACTGAAGGAAACCTGTTTCACACATTGATGCATAAATGCTGTGTAGCAGCAGCAGACCAGCTGGTGACGGGGGGGACAACGCAGCATCTCCCAGCTCTGGTCCAGAACTGGACGCCATTATGGTGCTTTTCCACCAGCACCTACTCGGCTCTACTCATCTAAACTCAGCCTGGTTTCTTTTCCACTACAATCCACCACCTGGATCAGAAGTAGGAGGTTAGAGAGAAGCTGCTGTGACGTATTTCATTGTGTATCTAAATGAAGAAGACAACACCACTAAAGATGTAGAACCTGGAGGAGATGATAGATGTGCTGCTGGATCTGTGGCTTGTGTTGATATTAAAGAGCATATTGCAGGTTAGAATTTTTTCAAAAATGATACCTGACCTTATGTGAAAATGACTATGTGAGAAGTTAATGTAGGATTTAATATGTTTTACAAGACATAAGGGCACTTATTCAGAGGAAAAAGTGGCTGATTTTAGCCAAGCTCTACAAACGCTTTTTTTTTCGACCACCGCGTCATATGACGTCACACCAGGGAGACGTCTCCACAGCTGCCCCATCTGACTGCCCAGACCCCGTACACACGTAGCCGGGTATCTGCTAAACCCAAGATATTTTCCTACGTTTGGACCTGTCATCCACATGAAAACGCAAATAAACGAATGTTTAACAAAAATCCAGGCAAAGGGAAGATTTTTGAAAACTCTGTTTATGTAGATGCGTGTAGACCTGGTGTAGACAGAGACAACCGGAGTTCTGCGTTTTCCAACGTCACATTATGCTCCAAAACAACAACAAATCTGCTCTGAGTCTGACGTCTAACGTGCGATCCAGAACTGCAGATGATCCACCATCTGTCCTCCAAGCTATTTATTAAATAAATTGTCTCTGCTCTTGACACTGTTACACCGACGCGGAGCCTACGCCGTAGGGTACGCGGCGACGCGCAGCAGGGCTGCAGCTGGGCTGCGTCGATTAACGCAGCAGCTCCGCGGCGGACACGGGGAAACTCCAGCTCGTTACCCGAGGAGGAGGCGCAGCTCCCGGGGAAGCGGCGCAGCTTCCCCAGGGCTGCAGTGTGCTGCAGCAGGGCTGCGTCGATTAACACGGCAGCTCCGCGGCGGACACGGGGAAACTCCAGCTCGTTATCCGAGGAGGAGGCGCGGATCCCGGGGAAGCGGCGCAACAGAGGCGGCCCAGAGGCTGGAAGACCAGATGATCTACAGGTCTTTCTCTTATGAAAGTGGTCGAAAACGCAGATCTTCGGTTCTGTGTGGAAGGTTTTTTTTTTTTTTTAACAACGATGTAATGTGGATACAAATTATTTTATAAACGAAGGGGGGGAAGTATTCGGTTTTAAAAATACCCGGCTATTTCGGATGCTTTAATCAGAAAAAAGAGAAGATAATAAGCCTGTTTTCTGTTTAGAAAGTACAAACGTAGACAGATTACAAGTACTCACCCATCTTTTAGGAGTTATTTTCGGAGTTTCTTTCAGGAGCACGGGCGGGTGCTGCAGTGAATAAAGGCGGATTTATGGTTCTGCGTAAAATCGACGGCGTAGCCTACGGTGTAGGGTACGCGGCGCACGCAGCGTTCTGTGCGTCGCCGCGTAACCTACGCCGTAGGGTCTGCGTTGGTGTAACGCGGACCCATAAATCAGCCTTTTAAAAAGCGAGTTTCAGCTGTCAATCAAAAGAACGTGGGGGGACTAACGGGTTTCGTAATTATAAGGCTGTGGCCCGTCATATTGGTGTGAATACACATTCACAACCTCTTCAATGTCACAACTAACATTAAGATCCAATATTTTTCCTATTGTTGAATTCACCGCGCTCCCCAATGCGACGTCACTTCCGGTTCAGCTTTTTCAGATGCGGAAGTAAAATACTCTCACAAAAACAACTCCGGAGGTCACTGTAGTATATATTTATGCGTATTTCAATGAAAATTCAGTTCCTACATTATTTTCCTACACATTGATTCACAGGGGTTTCCAACCTGCAATATGCTCTTTAAGTTAAAAAATGAGAGAGAGAGAAGCTTCAAGCGGCAACGCTTTTTAATTAGGGCCCAAGCACTGACAGTGCGAAGGCCCTATTGTATCTGTAGGAGATGTTCTCGTTTTTCTTTTCTTTCTTTCTTCCTAGGGCTGGGCGATATATCGAGATTTTAATATATATCGATATATTTTCAAACACGATATGGTACGAGACAATATCGTTTATATCGATTTAAAAAAAAAAAAAAAATATATATATATATATATATATTTTTTTTTACATTTTTTTTTTTAATGATTTTGATATAGCTTATTTTGTGACAAATTGACTTGAATGTTTTATCTGAGATTTGCACAAATGTTTTGTTATTTGCACAACTGTCAACCTCAGTGGAAAAGTCTGCCTGTTACTGTCTACATTGTATTAATTGCACAGTGTATTTTAATTTAATTGTTATGCAGGAAAGGGATATTTGTTTTATTTTATTCAAGAAGCATTTTTATTCTATATATGCAGGCAGTTTATTTTTATTTCATTTGTTTTATACATTTTGATATTGTGCAGACCTCTGTTAATAAAGGAACAAGTTTGCCTCAGAAAAAAATGAAGCTAACAGAGATGCTATGCTATAATGCTTTGGGGGAAACCCCAATTAAGGCACAGAAAAAATATCGAGATATATATGGAGTATCGCCATTTAGCTAGAAAATATCGAGATATGACTTTTGGTCCATATCGCCCAGACCTATTTCTTCCGATGAAATGAGGGCCTTTTTGCCCACCTAAACGTGCCCCAAAAGTCACCAAATTTTGCACCCAAGTCACGCCTGGTGATAAATGTGATATTTAATGGTTTGCATTAATGGGCGTGGCCTAACGGCTCAACAGCGCCCCCTAGAAAACTTTGTGCCTCAAGCCCCACAATAGGGTTTGACGTACATGCAGGAAAATCGGTACACACCTGTATCATGTCACAACTTAAACAAAAGTCTCTTGTCGCCATGGCCGAAACCGAACAGGAAGTCGGCCATTTTGAATTAATCATGTCATTTTGGCGCAATTTATGCCATTCCTTCGGCAATTAATACGGCCCGAACCGTAACGTGCACCCAGGTGTGTTATACATCAAAATGTGCGTCTCCATCCTGCGACGATGGGCATTACATTTCTCAATCAAACGCGTTACCGTGGCGACGATAGACACCAAAAAGCCCCCCCTTCTTCTGATTGGTCGATATCTGATAGTTCCTACTTTCTGCCATAACTTTTGAATGGTTTGACACAGAGAGTTGTGGGTGGTGTCATCCGCTAAATGTCCAGGCCTGAAGAATCTACATCAAGTCCTACAAGCTTCCACTGCAGCCTGAACGTGCACAAGGGTGGAGGACCGTTCATTAATGCTTGCAGCTTTAATTTTATAGTTTGTCTCTGTGCTGCTGAAAAGTCAGCTGGAGCCGTGAGCAGCTATGAAGAGACAGAGCTCCTGGTAGATCTGGTCGTTCCTTATCTCCGTCTAGATCTTTTTAATTCTCTCCTCAGCACCAGGTTTATGAACATCTGACCCTCAGAGTTGGATCAGAAACAGACTTCTGCTGCCGTTGCTGGTTGAATAAAATGAACAAGAATCCGTCAGAGTCTCTTTCTCTGATTTCCTCCTCCTGACTCAGACGTCTGACTCCAACCCCCCGACCAATCGGTGGCCTGTAGTGTGATGATGTCAGATACAGCCGACTCAGCAGCTTAGAACCTCGGCAGAATAGTTACAGAAAAGTATCTTCTTGGCACGTTAGACGTCTAGTGGGAAAGTGCTGAGTAGGTGCTAGTGGAAAAGGGCCATTATTCTCTGGGGACAACTGCAGGAGTTTGAAGTTGACGTCAGTCAGACCAGAAGACTCTGCTCTCTTTCTGCATGGCCGTCTGGGTCCTCTGGCTGGTTAAGATACAGCTGCGTTACAGATTATACCAAAACAACAACTTCATCTAGTGTAGGCAGCTCTTACAGGTGGATGATACCCGACTGAAGCTCTTTGAACTTCAAACCAGAATTGTATTTTCTCTTAAATCTCTTCCTCCACAACCAGCAGACATTCAGCGAGCTGCAGGACTGGACCTGAATGTGGTGCAGCGTGTTGGGAGTCCAACCTTTGCCAGGACGTCAGCAGCGTAGGTGAGGTTCTGCACGAACACGTCCTCCATCTCCGAGGCAACGGCGGCCCTCTGAGCGCCTGCAGGGACCCGTCCGGCCATCAGGTGGACCCTGACCCGGGGACACAAGACACACAGACGCACAGCAGAGATGAAGCCTAAATGTCCGTTTCCCTCTGTTTACAAGCAAATGTGAAGATGGGGTTTTTGCAAATCTCCACTTTGGCCGGAGTTTTCAGAAATGTTTTTGGTGACTTTGAGCTTTGTTTTCGTGTAAACGAACGGCCAAAACGCATGAAAACACCACCGTTTGAGCTACGTGTGAACAGGGGCCTTAGCATAGGGCAGACTTGTCTAGGACTGAACAGAACAGAACCCTGCACTCACCTCTTACAGCCCAGGGCCCGGGCGTACTCCAGGGTCAGGTCCAGGCCCCGTCTGAAGTCCGTCTCCCTGCCCGGGACGGCTCCGAGGCCCAGGTCCCCCGCCTGCAGGTCCCCTGCAACACACACGGGGGGTCAGAGTCCAGGGGCCCCTGGCAGGGCGCCGCCCCTGCACTAGCGGAGCAGGCGGGGGGGCAGAGGGGGCCCACTGCTGTGTGGGGGCCCACGCCGAAGTGGGGGGAGAAAAAAAAAAGTGTGATGTATAATAATAAAGACAGTTGGACTATATAACACTTGCGTTCATAAGGATAAAGTTGTTTAAAAAGTAAAAATGAAAGAAATAGTTCCTTCTCCCCTTGTGTGTCTGCCTGTCATGCAGGGTACGTGCGCGCACATGTTATCTGTTTACTTTTAACCAGTTGCCACATCTCAGTGCAGCCTTAAAGCTCATGGTGCTATGACGAGGACACACACATACTGTGAATAGTTTGGATTTGAAAAAGTTTTAAAATTAAAGTTTTTGCATTTGGGATCGTTCAATTTGCACCTTTTCCCCTCCTTGGATGTAAATATGTTTTGTTGTGGTTCCCTGCCCACCACTGGATGAAACCGTCATTTGTAAGCTGTTATAATATTAATTATTTCTGATAACATTGTCATAATGCTGAATTTATGGCCTTTCCTATATAGTTTGTTGTTGTTTGACCGCCCTGTCGCTCGGTCATTGTGTTAAATACATGTCGTTGCACATTGTAACCTGTCGTGTAGGTTGAACACGTGTGTCTGAATTGTGCTACTCTGCTGTATTGAATCCCACATCACTGGATGTCATTAGATTTTTATCTCCAGTTTGATACTTATATCTTAAAGTCTGCATTAGGCTTATAATTAGGTTTGACATAATGACTGGTAAATCCATGGAGCTGAAACCTCATGTGATGGTTGTGACCGTGTTGCTGCTGCTGTGGTTGTGTCAGACAGGCTGATCTGTGGCATATTTTTTTTAGCGATTATGTTTTAACAGCATGGCAGAACAGAACCCTCTACTCCTCTGTTCAGAAAACTCAAAATTCTTTCAGTATCAGACATAAATATTCATCAGATATGTGTGTTTTTATACAAACATATGTTTTTGCCTTTTTCTTTACCACTATCGTTTAGTAATTTTTTCAAATATAATTCTCAAATACATTCATATAATACTAGACAGGTTAATCATTTTCATCTTCCTTTTTATAAAACTAAACACGGCCAGTTTTCCCTCAGATATCGTGGTGTACAGATATGGAACTCCAAATCTCACATTATCAAAAGCTGCTTCTCTAGAGATTTTTAAAAGAAATGTATCATCTCATTTAATTCACATTTAAAAAATGACAAGTTTTCTTTGTTGATTTTTTTTTTTTGTTGTTGATTATTTTTTGTGTGTTGATGATCTGTAACTACTGTATTTAGTCTAATCTTCTTTGTTTTTGGTTTATAGTTTTCGTCTTGTTGTGTTTTTTGTAATTACTGTTTTACTTCCTAAATTGAGGGGAGGTCTGCTGCATAAGCCTGTTGGCTTTTTCACCTCTCCTGTCACATTTGTTTTACTATTTTGATTGTAAGTGTTACTTTTATTGTGTGCAAACTAATACAAATAATAATAAATAAATAAATAAATAAAATGTTTAGGCCATGGGCTCCATCAAGAATGCTTTGCCCCCCCTGGGCTGGGACCCTTGCTCCGCCCCAGGCCGGGTTTCCCCAGGCCGGGCCCCCCCCTCCGGCGGGTTACCTGGCGGCGTGTTGAGCAGCACCACCTCCACCCCCGCGGCCCCCGCGGCCCCCCGCAGCTGCTGCAGGTCGCTCTCGTAGGGCCACGCCGCCTCCACGGCGCGGAACCCCGCGGCGGCGGCCGCCTGGATCCTGCTGCCCAGGTCCGGCAGCTCCGTGAACAGCCACGAGATGTTGGCACAGAACCTGAGCGGGGCCATGCTGCTCCGGTCCGCGGAGTCCGGGTCAGGATCCGGGCTCTAGGGTTCCCAACTCCCTGAAAATAAATAAGGGACAGCTCATCAGCAGGGCCGGCCAACCCCATTACCTTCACCCTTTCTGCCGCGGTGAATTTTTTTAGCCCCTTTTTTTGTGAGTGAAACGATTTTTTAACTATTTGACTCCAACCTGAATTGAATGAGATGCATATTTTTGAATGCCATGAACACATGGAAAACTAATTACAGGGTCCCTACACATTTTTCAAGGTCAAATTCAAGCACTTTCTAGGGTCATTTTCAAAATCTTCAAGCACCTTAATCGCTGGGGTAAAATATCTACAGGAATATATATATACATACTCAGAATTATTTTTTCCGCTTTTTATCATGCTGTAAACATCTGGTTATGTTTCATCTTACTGATTTTATTTCTCCTTGTAATAACTAAACTATACAGTCTGATCCCAATTTTGTGAAAGACAGTTATAATTTCGAGCACTTAAACTAAAATTCCAGCACTTTTCAGGCCTTGAAAACACAACATTGAAATTCAAGCACTTTCGAGGATTTCAAGCGCCCGTAGGAACCTGAAATTATTATCCAGCAATTCACTTTAATACAAAATAACAAAATGAACTGAATTAAATAAGTATCTTTCTTAAACAGAAACCTGTCCTGCTTAACTTAAAATTGTATAAATTAATATAAAACAGTAGAAAGAAAGCAGAACATCCATCCTGTAATAGTGCACATTTTTAGTGCAATAACAAAAGTGCAAACAGAAAGTCTGTAGAAAACTTGTAAACATATTTGTGCCTCAAAGGCCATGACTGTAACAGTACTGGAGTTGAGGGGGGATGAGGGGAGATGGCATCCCCCCCTGAAATAAAAACGGTCCAAATCATCCCCCCTGTAAAACTGCCATCCCTCCTTTCCATCCCTTATGTCATTTCATCAATGAATGTGGTTTTACTGCTATTTCAACATTTAGAGTCATCACCAGAAAAATAACACCAGAAAAATAACTTATTTGACAATTTTCACCTGTTTCAAGTAAATTATCACTTGAAATAAGTAAAAAATCTGCCAGTGGGACAAGATTTATCTTCTCATTACATGCAAAAAAATCTTTTTTTTCAGATTTTTCTACTTATTTCAAGTGAAAATCTACTTGAAACAGGTGAAAATTCTTGTTTTTTCCAGTGATGAGTCTTGTTTTAAGTGTAATGAGATTTTTTTTACTAAAATGAGACATTTTAACTAGAAATAGGACAAATATTCTTGTTAAGACTTTGAGTTTTTGCAGTGATCCATGTTACTTATCCTGCGAAGGACATAATCAGTTATATAAGTTAGATAAGTTCAGAAAAGTGTTTTTTATTGTTGTGTTTTGATGTATTTGATGTAAGCCCAGTGGATATTTAAAGCTTACAGAAGGCTGCATTTAACTGCTGCTATGTCATTCCTGCAGTATTTCTGCAGGTGTTTTGGTCACTGCTATTATTTGTAATATATTATATTATTTGTAATCAGCACAAATTATCTGTCCCCATATGATCAAATCCCCCAACCCCCTGATTTTTTTATCACAACTCGAGTACTGACTGTAGCTACAGTTGTAGTAAAACAGAACAAAATAACTTATGAACTCAACAGCTCAATGCCATTTTCCATTGACGTTTTTTGACTATTTTCTGACTCTCACAGTAAAGGCTGATTTATGGTTCTGCGTTAAATCGACGGCGTAGGGGATGCGGAGACGCGCACCGTTGGTGTAACGCGGAACCATAAATCAGCCTTAATACGGGACAAAGTGCGTCCCCTTTCATCTCCATACGGGACGTACTTTAGTTTATAAATACGGGACGATTCCGTCTTTCAAGGGACGGTTGTCAACCCTACCGGGGTTTGGGTGCAGGTTATTCCGCGTTAGTTCTGCTCTAGTCCGGCTCTCTGCAACAGCAACAACCCGCCGGTCACACGGAGAGTTCAACTTCTTCTTCTTCTGCGCCTGCGCGGTGATGGAGCTGCGGCAGCGCCCCCTGCTGGTGGGACGAAGAACCACAACAATAACAGCGAGTTATCCTCCACATTCCTTTAATACAGGGGTGTCCAAAGTAGGCTCGCCACCCGTCCCTTGAAATACGGAATTGTTACGTAATTGGGAATTAAAAGTTGCGTTCCGTATTGAACCAATACATACATATATTATGCTCTTATTTATTATACAGGTGAAGGTCGGAAAAGTTGAATATACTTGTATACATATTTGAATAAAACTTCATTCGTAGTAAATTCAACTAAAGGTGAAACAAATATATTATTTCCCACTACATTCAAAGTGAGATATTTCAAGCCTTTATTTGTTATAATTGTGGTGATTATGGCTTATGAAAACCCTAAATAAAAAATCTCTATATTATAAAATCAATAAACAATTCAATCATCAAAATTATAACAAATAAAGATTTAACACATCTTGCTTTGCATGTAATGAGACTATGTAATGTATTCGTTTCCCCTTTTAAATTAAATTATTGAAATAAATTAAGTTTTACAGCATATTCAAATTTCTCGACCTTCACTTGTATCTATATTCTAGATCTGGGCTGATGTGGACGTACGTAGCATAGGAGGATATTTCAGTTGCTATATGGTTGTCTGTCTGTATAGTCATGCAAGTGCAATGCTATTAAGGCACTTTAAACTTTAAATCATAGCATTTTATTTTTTTATATAAAATAATACATTTCTAAGCAGTTTAGAAGTTTTGGGGATGTCCCTTTTGTGTGTGTGTGTGTGTGTGTGTGTGTGTGTGTGTGTGTGTGTGTGTGTGTGTGTGTGTGTGTGTGTGTGTGTGTGTGTGTGTGTGTGTGTGTGTGTGTGTGTGTATCTTAAGAGAGACAGAAATGACTTTTCAGTCGCCTCTCCGCCACCGTCCAGTTCAGCACCGCGGACAGTCCAGCACCGCGGACAGCGCCGTGCTGCTGGCGCTGTCCGCGGTGCTGAAATGGAACCTTGTTGCAGAGAAACCCTGGTAACACTTTACAATAAAGTACACAATTATTTAGAGTAGGCTAGTTACCAAAACCCTCATTAACATTAAGGCATTTTGCTTTGCAAATAAAGGAATCTATTTAAACGAGATATTTGCGAAACAATTTTCTGAACTGACAAGGAATTAAATAATAATAATGGGCATAAAATAATAATAATAAGCTTTATTATTAAAAAAAATCCTTAGTAAAGTAAGGAAATTTGCATTAGCCTACTGGTAGTCAAGGTTATTAAGCTAGCTTACGGTTCAAATAGACTTACTGTAAACAAAGTACAGCAACACACGTCAAAGAATTGAAGCAATTTTATTGGTTATGATGTACACTGTATGCATTTGATTTTGTGCGCTTTGATTGGATTAAAATGTAAACATTCTTCCTGTTATATGTTTGCCTTATTTGTTTTACCTAATAGGCGGGAATGATTTAAATGTCTTTTTACCATAGGTGTTGCAATATAGGGGCATTTGAGGAGTTATTCACGACGTAAAAAGAATGTGAGAGGAGGGAAAAGTGGGGGGGCCAATGGCCCCCTGCCCCCCCCCCACTTCCATTGGTCCAAAGTCGGTCCTCGAGGGCCGGTGTTCTGCCAATTTCGGCTGCTTTGCCAAAAAATGCTCCCTAATGGTTTTCTACCTTTGTAGAGCTACAATTTTACTGTGTTTTACTCCCTAAAACCACTTCCTTTTACCCCAAGTGGTCCCTGTCTCTTGCCAGTCCGTCATTGTAAATAAGAATGTTCTTAATGACCTGCCTGGTTAAATAAAGGCCAATGACTGAATGAATATCAAATAAAACCATAGATTTGTTTTTTTTTTTCTCTTTATCGTATAATATTCACAAAGTGTAATACAATTCATGTCATGGGTCGTGTATCAAATACTCAACATCCCATATTATCCATTTTACATCGTGCAAGAAATGATGGGCGTGGTAATCAAACATTGAAAATCCACTGTGCGCATGCGCAGAACCACAAAGTAGTATTTCTCGGCAGGTAGCAAGGATTGGCAGAACACCGGTGTCCTGCGTGTTTAAGTTGTTTCCTGCATCAACACACCTGATTCTAATTAACGGTCGTCACCAGCTTGTCATCAAAGTCTGGATAGTTCTGTTGACGACCAAGCTCCTTGTATCATGGTTTGATAAAAAAAAGGGACCGACTTTGGACACCCCTGATCTAAAAGAAAACAATTTTGATCTACCTTTCGTAGATCTACGTTTGATCTACATTTATTTTCTGATTCGGTTAGTCTCTACATCATGTCAAAAAGTACATCTATACTTTATACTACATACATACATACATACATACATACATACATACATACATACATACATACATACATACATACATACATACATACACACACACACACACACACACACACACACACACACACACACACACACACACACACACACACACACACACACACACACACACACACACACACATACACACACACACACACACACACACACACACACACACACACACACACACACACACACACACACACACACACACACACACAAACACACACACACACATACATACATACATGGGGGGGGGCCTGGGGGGTCGGTACTCCCCCCCAATGGGCCCCCCCCCCCCGAGGCAGCAGGCCTTGCCCTCAAAATTTTTTTTTTTTATGACACCACTTGGTTCATATTAGGTATGAAGCATTGTATAATATGTTGTGCTGAGATTTTCACACTCACAGTTAACATTAAAACTAAAATTGCAAGTGAATCTCCAAATGTATTTTGGGTAAAATCGTTGGTCATCAACAGCCGTCTATCAGCGTCATACGTCATCATGGATCATTTGTCAACAGAGCACAGTAATCCTACAGCCTAAACATGGGCGGGAGTTAGAAACACAAAAGTGGAGGGATAAAATGCAAAGAAAAAGAAAAAAGGGAACAAGAAAAAGCCAAATTGCCCAAGCTAGACGCATATTTGGTTGGCCCTAATCCTCCTCCTGTGGGAGACGAACCTGACGTTGTTAGCAGAGATTCATCCCCGGGTCCGGGCCGCCACACTGCAAAAACTCAAAATCTTAACAAGAATACTTGTCTTATTTCTAGTTAAAATGTCTCATTTTTAGTCAAAAAATTACATTACACTCATACTCATTGCACTTAAAACAAGACTCATCACTGGAAAAACCAACAATATCACCTGTTTCATGTAGACTTTCACTTAAAATAAGTAGAAAAATCTGCCAGTGGAACAAGATTTTTTTGCTTGTAATGAGAAGATAAAAGAGATTTTTCTACTTATTTCAAGTGAAAATTTACTTGAAACAGGTGAAAATTGTCAAATAAGTAATTTTTCTGGTAATGACTGTTGTTTTAAGTGTAATGAGATTTTTTGACTAAAAATGAGACATTTTAACTAGAAATAATAAAAATATTCCTGGTAAGATTTTTTGTTTTTGCAGTGCAAAAGCTGCATCCTGGTCAGGGAGCAGGTTTACAGGTAGCTACAGTTAGAGCTGCAAAGGGCCCAGTCATACGCCCCCCCCCCCGACCTGGCTCTGATATGTTCCGCCGCTGGTTCACATGCCTGGCGTGAGGGACGACGTGCTTCAAACTTCCTCCTCCTCGCTCCTCGGTGCCTCCCTGACTGGTCTGAGACGTGGAGTCTCACCCGGGGCGATGGTGAACGCTCAGTCGGCTGCTCTCACGCATCCGCGACTCCCCCGCTGGCAGAGCAACTCATCATAGCAGATGTTACAAAGCGCCATTAGTACCAGCAGGGATCATTTAGGCAGCTCTGCAGAAACACTAAAGTGGAAAACTTTCAGCTGAGCTTCTGTAACAAGCTGCCATTAGTGCAGATTATGCTACGACTGAATTAATTGGTTTTCAAGTGTGGATGCGAGAGTTTCTGTCTCGAGGCCTCGGAGAGCAAACTCTAAACAATATAACTGAGCTAGTCACTGCAGGACCGCCACTCTTTGTTGCATACGTAGCAGGCTCTTATATGTTAATAAAGGAATATTTGTACAGTTTCAGCTTTGAGCCTGAAGCGGCTCAGCTGCCGTGCAGACCTAATGACTGGAGTCAGTGGACCGTGTCAGGGATGCTATCTGTTGGCGTTGCCACATCGCTCCTCAAGAAGACGAGTTAGTTCATTCAGATGCCACAAAAGGGTTTTGCTTCCACATTTTATGATGTGTTAATGGCCACCCAGGACCTGGCTTGTCAGAGTGCATCAGTTTCAGGAGGAGGGTGCTGCAGAGTTGGTCCAGGACAGCCTATTGGTCACTGCAGCACAGGCTGCAGCACAGGCTGCAGCAGCTCTGGGGGGCTCGTCTCTGGACGATGGGACGGTGTCTCCAGGGTTCAAGGTTCCAGCGTGCTGATACTGCATACGGGGGTCCTGGAAAACATCAACAGAACATCAGAATCAAGAGCTTGGTGGGTCTGGAGCTGTGGGAGACAACTCTGCAACTCTGCAGGTTGGTTACCGATATGTGGTGTACACCAGGGACATGCTCTGGCCCCACTGCTGTTCTGCAGCGTAGCCAGTAATGAGCCATTACTCACTGGCCCTCCCAGCCAACTTTGATCAAAATACATGTTTCACATAAACATATTCTAAAAAATTATATGAGAAAATGCACTTCTCATCGGGATCCCAAGCAAGAGCCTTCTAAAGCTTCAATACATTCAGAACAGTGCTGCTAGGATCCTGATGAGAGTGCAAATATGACCACATCACTCCCATCCTCCACTCACTGCACTGGCTTCCCATCTCCTCCCGGACTGAATACAAAATCTCCCTTCTTACCTACCAATGCATCCATGGCAACGCACCCCCTTACCTCAAGGAGCTGATCCATCCTCAGTCCCCCACCCGCACCCGTTCAGCAAACAACAACCTCCTCAAACCCACCAAGACTAAACTGGTCACTATGGGGGACCGGGCCTTCTGCTCCGTTGCCCCTAAACTGTGGAATACCCTCCCCACCCACCTGAGAGAACCACAGACAATTGACACGTTTAAGAGAGGGCTCAAAACCCACCTTTTTAAGAAAGCATATGCCAGCTATGATAAATGATCTGAATGTTTGTTTGTTTTTTGTGTTTTTTTTTTACCTTTTTCTTGTAAGCACTTTGAGATTCACCGAATGGAAAGTGCATTATAAATTAAATTCATTATTATTATTAAATTCATTATTTAAAAAAAACTAAACTTGAAGAAGACACTGCCACTGCCAGGGCCTCGGACCGAGTCCAGCCCAGAAAACCCAGAAGAGACGCACACAGGCCATCACTTCATTTCAATAAACTTCCAAAGTCACAAAGTCGGGATTTGTGAAGTTGATATGGACTTATGTTTCATCTCAATGTGTTTGCTGTACAAATAAAGTTATTATTCACAAAGACATGATGCTCTCATGAGGGCAGACGGTTAATACATATTTATTATATATTAATAAAGATATAGATATATCTTTTTATTTTCCTTTATTAGTCCCACAATGGGGAAATTCTTTCTCTGCATCTAACCCATCTCTAGTCAAACTAGGAGCAGTGGGCTGCCTTTTGTAAAGCGCCCAGGGAGCAGTAAGGGTTAAGGGCCTTGCTCAGGGGCCCAAAGTCATTCTCCTCGGTTGTAAATTCAGGGGCTTGAACCAGGGCCCCCCTCTGTAACCACTATGATTCCCATATACACATCTGGATCCATGATGACGGCATTTTAACACATTTGGACCAGACTTGTTCCCGGTGCATGTTGGACTCCGGCAGGGCTGCCCTTTGTCACCGGTCCTGTTCATAATTTTTATTAACAGGATTTCTAGGCGCAGTCAGGGGCCGGAGGGGATCCGGTTTGGGAACCACAGGATTTCGTCTCTGCTTTTTGTGGATGACGTTGTCCTGTTGGCTTCATCAGATCGGGACCTCCAGCATGTGCTGGGGCGGTTTGAGGCCGAGTGCGATGCGGCAGGGATGAGAATCAGCACCTCCAAAACCGAGGCCATGGTTCTCCACCGGGAAAGGGTGGCGTGCCTTCTCCGGGTGGGTGGAGAAGTCCTGCCTCAGGTGGAGGAGTTCAAGTATCTCGGGATCTTGTTCACGAGTGAGGGAACGATGGAGCGTGAGATTGACAGACGGATCAGTGCAGCGTCCGCAGTTATGCGGTCGATGTACTGGACCGTCGTGGTGAAGAAGGAGCTGAGTCGAAAAGCGAAGCTCTCGATTTACCGGTCAATCTACGCACCTACCCTCACCTATGGTCATGAACTTTGGGTAGTGACCGAAAGGACAAGATCGCGGATACAAGCGGCCAAGATGAGTTTCCTCCGCAGGGTGTCTGGACGCTCCCTTAGAGATGAGTTTCCTCCGCAGGGTGGCTGGACGCTCCCTTAGAGATGAGTTTCCTCCGCAGGGTGGCTGGACGCTCCCTTAGAGATGAGTTTCCTCCGCAGGGTGGCTGGACGCTCCCTTAGAGATGAGTTTCCTCCGCAGGGTGTCTGGACGCTCCCTTAGAGATGAGTTTCCTCCGCAGGGTGGCTGGACGCTCCCTTAGAGATGAGTTTCCTCCGCAGGGTGGCTGGACGCTCCCTTAGAGATGAGTTTCCTCCGCAGGGTGGCTGGACGCTCCCTTAGAGATGAGTTTCCTCCGCAGGGCGGCTGGACGCTCCCTTAGAGATAGGGTGAGGAGTTTGGTCACCCGGGAGGAGCTCAGAGTCGAGCCGCTGCTCCTTCACATTGAGAGGAGTCAGCTGAGGTGGCTTGGGCATCTGTACCGGATCCTCCTGGACGCCTCCCTAGGGAGGAGTTCCAGGCATGTCCCACCTCCCTAGGGAGGTGTTCCAGGCATGTCCCTCCTCCCTAGGGAGGAGTTCCAGGCATGTCCCTCCTCCCTAGGGAGGTGTTCCAGGCATGTCCCTCCTCCCTAGGGAGGTGTTCCAGGCATGTCCCTCCTCCCTAGGGAGGTGTTCCAGGCATGTCCCTCCTCCCTAGGGAGGTGTTCCAGGCATGTCCCTCTGGGAGGAGACCCCGGGGCAGACCCAGGACACGCTGGAGAGACTATGTCTCTCGGCTGGCCTGGGAACGTCTCGGACTCGCCTGGAAGAGCTGGAGGAAGAGCTGGAGGAAGAGCTGGAGGAAGAGCTGGAGGAAGAGCTGGAGGAAGAGCTGGAGGAAGCGATGGAGGAAGAGCTGGAGGAAGAGCCGGAGGAAGAGCTGGAGGAAGAGCTGGAGGAAGAGATGGAGGAAGAGATGGAGGAAGAGCTGGAGGAAGAGATGGATGGATGGATGGATGGACGGACGGACGGACGGACGGACGGACGGACGGACGGACGGACGGACGGACGGACGGACGGACCAGTTTGCCTGCCGAGGCCCGGCTGGGGTCAGGTGACCCTGCATGCATAAATATTTAACTAATTATTTGAATGTGAATTTTGAATTTAAAGATTTTTATTTTGAACATGCATGTTAAAAAAAAAGAAAACAAAAAAGTTAAAAAATAAAATACAAATTATATATAATTATTTTATAATTATTATAATAATTATAATAATTATTATATATATATATATATATATATATATATATTCCAAACGGAGTAGGATTGAAGTAAACACTTATCCAGTCCTACCCCTGAATCTACATACATTCTTACATAGAACCAGTTTCAATAAACTTACTTATAAAACACACATAACCAAACACCCCTACTTTAATAACTATTCAATATAGTGATATAATACTCAATTATATGTATATATTAATATAGTCAAAAACAAACAAATCGAAGCAAACAAAAGAAAACAAAACAAACACCCAGCATTTAGTTGTTACTATGTATGTATGTACTGATAAGTAATTATAATGCATAGTATTACATTATCGTTACTTTACTATAATACTACAATATAATAGAGAACAATAGACAGCAATGATATAACAATTTACTTGATTAACTATATAAGAGTAGATATGCTATATACACGGGTTCATATATTTACCCCCAATTACATAAAAAATACTATAAATCTATATATGGACATATCTACATATAACTATAAATCAATATTAATGATTGACTTGTAGTGGGAGCATCAGCAGCAGTATCCTGACCGTGTGGGACCTGCTAGTCCATGTCTGTCCTCTGCAGGAGACGTGATGGATATTGGACCACAAGGACTTTGAAGATGTAATTATATTTTCAAGGAGACTGCAGAAATAATCGTGATGAAAGAGTCTGTTTTCGGGCTCTGCGGTGTGGGATCGCGGGGGTTTGACCCCACATATTTATCTGTTGTTGTGATTGTTCCCCGCGAGCCGCAGTCTGCTGCTGTGGCCAGTTCTATGATTTAAACTGTCAGACAAGGTAGCATCTGTTGTGCTTCTGTCAACCCCGAGGAGATCTGCAATATGTCCACGCGTCTTCCTCCCTGCAGCCAAATGTTCAGCGTTCTTTCATAACATTTGTTTTCCACTGTTGCACTAATAAAATATGTAGCTCTTTTTATTCCACACCCTTCTCTGTCTGACGTGGAATAAAGGTGATTTATGTGTAGAAAGTGAGTTGGATAGTTTGCTTCTGTGCTGCATAGTTACTTAGGCTAAACGAGAGCTCCCTTGGAAAGTGCTCTGCTGGATCCTGGATCGCCTCCAAACCCCCTTGACCCTGACGAGGATGAAGCAGGTGGAGGAGATGGATGTATTAAACAAAAACATCCTCCTGACAAGCTCTCATGCGTGATCTATCTGGGTAAATCTGCCTTAATGATCTCAAATGGGGCTAAAAGCGCTAACAAGCTCTCCGGAGAGGAGGAGGAGGAACCCATTTCTCTCTTGAAATGCCCTCCTGCCATCTGCTTCCTTCTTAAAGTTGCACTGGAGACACAAGCACATTTGTTGATGTCCATTTAGTTGAATCTTTTGTCACGTTTTTTTCCTCACAACTCACTAAACAAGTCGTCCCCTTGAAAGAAGCATCACAGCTTGCAAACACTTTGCATCCCTGTTTCTGTTTCTGTTCATTTCTTTCCTTTTCTTTTTTCTCTGCATCACATGTGTGTTTGCGTGAGCAGAATGGGACGTGGTAAAACGTTCAGCTTGGACCTCTCGGGGGTCACCGGCACGCTGAGATCACTGCTCTGTGGGTGGGGTTGGCGGTTTTTGAGCTGTGGAGGGAATGTGGGGTCCGGTGTCCTGCCGACCTTCTGGACAGAGGTGCCGGCTCTAACTTATCACGGCGCTGCAGGAATTGTCAAGTCCACCTCTTTTTCCCTCCAAAAGGACGCAAGGACAACTCAATTCCAATGTCCAACTCAAACTTTTATTTTTCTTTAGGTTGGTTGGTCACTTCATCACAATAGGTTGTAAAACTAAAGACAGAAAGAACATTTAGTAAAAAAGAATGTTCCTATCAGCGGAGCTGATCCAGCCTGAATTATCATTTAAACACTAAACATGTCCGGACAAGTTCCACTGTAAACGTTACAGCTACTAGAACTTGAATCGCTGTATTGATCAGCTTTAGTTTTCATTTTGAATTGAGAGTCTGCTTAAGTGCCTATTTGAGACTCAACCTTAATTTATTTCAGAATTTTATTTATTTAACTGTATTGTATTTTTGAATAATGCACCTGGTCTAATTGGTTTGCTGATGTGCTTGAGCTTTTTCTTTTGAATTTCATTTATGAAACACACTTCACCAATAAAAATGTGGATTTCAAATCTTCTCTTCTTAGTGTATTCAATTGATTAGTCATGCACTGCAATTTTGCAATGTCCTAGCATTCAAATTCTTTATTTGGGGACCTTTAGCAGATATGAGATTAAAATGCAATTAATTAGATTAATTAATTATAAATCTGTAATTAATTATATTAATTTTTTTAATCGCCTGACAGCACTACTAAAAATCGATTTGTATGTCTAAAGATCGATTTTTTTTATCATTACATTTTCGCCCGCTGAACTTTAATCCCAGTAGTCATTTAATTCACACATGGGCGTGGTGTGGAACTAAAACAATGAACACGGTGCTGAAGAGCAGCGTTATCAAAGTGATGGTTTTGAAAACTCCTGAACTAAATTAACTTTTCTTTTGATGTGAAATTAGTGAAATTATTAGTTCACTAGTTATTTTACAGTCATATAATTCAGGCAACAGCTCAAAAAACAGTTTTAATAACACTAATCCAAATCAATATCGGATCAAATCGAATTGGATCGAATCAAATCCTGATAATCGATTCTGAATCTTAAGAATCGGAATCAAAACGATTCTTGACATTTGATATCATTTGATATTTCCTTTAATATTATTTGCTCTTTTGTATTGCACCAATCACCACAACAAATGCCTTGTGTGTGTTAAACTACTTGGCAATAAACTTCTTTCTCATTCTGATTCTGATTCTGATTCTGAGCAAAGATCAAAGAAGGCTTCTCTCATTTGTTGTATAAGTTATTTGTGGAAAACAAAATCCTGACCTCACCTCCTCCAAGAACTCAAGTAAATCAGTTTCATTTGTGATGACGTTTTTGTAGTTTATGATTTAATATGGATGAAGCACATATACGTTGAAGAACATCTTCCTCTCCTCACGGCCATCTCACCTACACACACACTGATCCAACACCTGTTTGTGTGTTCAGATCTGCAGGATCTTCCTGCCGCAGCAGAACCATCCACATGACTCTGATGGAGCTTTTCCACCAGAACCTACTCAGCTCGACTCTCCTCAGTTTGGTTCTTTTCCTCTAGGGGTCTAACGTGCTGAGTAGATACTTTTCTGTAACTATTCTGCCGAGGTTCTAAGCTGCTGAGTCGGCTGTATCTGACATCATCACACTACAGGCCACCGATTGGTCGGGGGGTTGGAGTCAGGCGTCTGAGTCAGGAGGAGGAAATCAGAGAAAGAGACTCTGACGGATTCTGGTTCATTTTATTCAAGCAGCAACGGCAGCAGAAGTCTGTTTCATGATCCAACTCTGAGGGTCAGATGTTCATAAACCTGGTGCTGAGGAGAGAATTAAAAAGATCTAGACGGAGATAAGGAACGACCAGATCTACCAGGAGCTCTGTCTCTTCATAGCTGCTCACGGCTCCAGCTGACTTTTCAGCAGCGCAGAGACAAACTAACACAAATTAAAAAGCGTTGCCGCTTGAAGCTTCTTTCACTCTCATTTTTTAACTTGATATCAAACACAATCCACAGATCCAGCAGCACATCTATCATCTCCTCCAGGTTCTACATCTTTAGTGTTGTTGTCTTCTTCGTTTAGATACACATTCAAATACGTCACAGCAGCTTCTCTCCAACCTCCTACTTCTGCTCCAGGTGCTGGATTGTAGTGGAAAATAAGAGAGAGTTGAGACTAGTAGAGCCGAGTAGGTGCTGGTGGAAAAGCACCATTAGAAACGTAAACACAGACACTTACTGAAGTCATTAACTTCCCTTTTGTAGTAAATACAGTCGTATAGACTTGAACTGAATTGAATGTGGACTGAGAAGTGAGAGAAGTGCACCAACCTCTGCTGAGTCCTGCGCTGCAAAAACTCAAAATCTTAACAAGAGTATTTGTCTTATTTCTAGTTAAAATGTCTCATTTTTAGTCAAAAAAAATCTCATTACACGTAAAACAAGACATCACTGGAAAAAACTACAAAGTTTCTTCTTAAGAAAAAACGTAAGAATACATTTCTTCTTCCTTTTCTAAGTATTCTTGAAATAAAAGTTCTCAAATTTGTTCTTGACTTTGTTCTTAACTTTAAGACAACCTTGACCTGTCTTAAAATTTCTTCTGTGAAAGTTAAAACTCTAATATCACCTTTTTCAACACATTTTAGACAAGTTTGGACTAGTAGGTCATAGTTTGAGGATATATGTTAACTGTTTGTTAGCATGTTAGTTAGCGTGGTAGTTAATTATTATTAATTTAATCTCATCCACCATAACCTTGAAAAGTTCCTGCATCTCTTTTTCTCCTTCTCCATGTTTAGTGAGTGACTGACGGTTAAGACCCAAACTACCTGTATAAATGTTGTTTGTTGGCGTGTGCAATGCAATGAAATTTTAAGAAGTTCTTAAGTAGGAAAAATAAGAATAAAAATAAGAAATTCGTAAGAAATGACAGTTCTTAAGACAGTTCTTAAGAAAATATTGATTGCACTTAAGAACTTTCTTATGAACTTCTTAATTTTAGATCTTAAGACATTTCTTAAGATGGTTCTTAAGAACATAATGGTGAATCCGGCCCTGGGTTGGTCCGAGCGCTGGCCTCTCTGGACTTACTGTACGTCCTGGTCTGGGGGCCTTGGGCACGCTGGCTCCTCTCACGGCGACTAAACCTCTGCAGCGTGACGGATGGCAGAGACACGGAGCTGTGGTCAGCGGGAGATAACCCTGCTCAGAGACGGGCTGGAGGCCCGTAATTCTGCTCTAAGCTGCTCCGTCTGAATGTGTCCATACCTCACCGTGTCCAGCCTGTCCCCCGGTTTGATTAGTGGTCATTTAAAAGGCGTTCAGTCTGAATCACAACAGAGTTGTGGGTGTTATGAGCAGATGATGCAGGAACTTAAAGGGTAAATGTCATAGTGAGACTTTATCAGGCTGGAGGAATCGATACGGTTCGACAGGGCGCTCGTCCAGGAACGCAGCACATTCAGAGAAAGAGATGGCAGGAAAGAGGGATGATTATGAAATCCAGGAAGTGCTGTCTGCTCCTGCTGAGAAAGATTTTCTCTAAAGGTTAGGGGACGCTGTTGCAGACATCTATAATTGCTGAAAAGCAGCACAACAGCAGAGAGAGACAGTGCTGGACACAGTTGTGGATGATGGGCTCCAGATCCAAACGCTCCTGCGGTTCTGGGAGAAGTTTGGATAGAGAATTAAGGATGAGGGGACGGGCAGTACATACATATATATATATATATATATGTAGGGCAGCACGGTGGCTTAGTGGTTAGCACTGTTGCCTCACAGCAAGAAGGTCCCCGGTTCGACTCCCAGGCCCGGCAGGGGCCTTTCTGTGTGGAGTTTGCATGTTCTCCCCGTGCTTGCGTGGGTTTTCTCCGGGTACTCCGGCTTCCTCCCACAGTCCAAAAACATGCATATTAGGTTAATTGATGATTCTAAATTGCCCGTAGGTGTGAGCGTGAGTGTGATTGTGAGCATGGTTTGTGTGTTTCTATGTGGCCCTGTGATGGACTGGTGACCTGTCCAGGGTGTAACCCCTGCCTCTCACCTAAAATGAGCTGGGATAGGCTCCAGCAGACCCCCGTGACCCCGCAAGGGATGAAGCGGGTAAGATAATGGATGGATGGATATATATGTACTGCCCGCTAACTAACATCTCCTGACAAGCTTTCATGTGGGATCTATCTAAATCTGCCTTAAAGGGATTGTGACATGAAAAACAAATTTTTCTTGATTTTTTGTGTTTTGTTGGGTGTCTTGACATCAATTACACCCAAAAAACAACGAACTTTTAACATTCAGTGTATTGTGTGCTTTCTGGGATTTTCCGCATAACTGTGCAAAAACGGCGCATGTGGTTTGGTGGCGGATCGTTACGTAACGATCCGCTAAATCACCGCCCCCTCCACCCAGCTCCCTGCCTCCTCTCCTCTCCAGCGCACCATAAAGGCTGATTTATGGTTCCGCGTTACACCGACGCAGAGCCTACGGCGTAGGGTTACGCGGCGACGCGCACCATACGCTGAACCCTACGGCGTAGGTTCTGCGTCGATTTAACGCGGAACCATAAATCAGGCTTAACACGGAGCAGTTTAGAGCCTCTTTTGTTCTAATGACCGGAGGAAAACTGCTAAGAAGACCCGCGGCCACTGACTGGACTTAAGATAAGGGGACAGTGCTGCTTGCATGCCTTTATTTTTATGATTGTTTGCTCTGGTTCGCCCTCCTGCTTTTCCGTGCATGCTTCGCCTGTCGCTCTCGGCTTAACTCTCCGACGCCGCTGTGAGCGTATGGCTGGAGGAGGAGGAGGTTTGGAGGAGGAGCGGAGCCATGATTGACAGGAAAGGGGGGAAAGGAAGCATTTTTCACGGCGCAAAAAAACACTGTAATAAAAAGCCAGGAAAAGAGTACTAGAGTGAAGTTTTTCTTGTTACACTCTTTTAGACACATTTGAGGGATGTTGGCCAAGACTTTTAATAGTGTTAAAAGCATGTTAAAAATGATGTCACAATACCTTTAATAATCTGCGCTAACAAGCTCATATATCATTATTATTATTATAATTATTATAATTATTATTATTATTATTATTATTATTATTATTATTATTATTATTAGGGCCCGAGCACTTACAGTGCGAAGGCCCTATTTTATCTGTAGGAGTTTTTTTTTGTTTTTTGTTTCCCCTTTTCTGACGAAAGGAGGGCCTTTTTTCCCCCTAAACGTGCCCCAAAAGTCACCAAATCTTGCACCAAGCCAGGCCTGGCGAAAAATTTTATATTTAATGATTTTCATTAATGGGCGTGGCCTAACGGCTCAACAGCGCCCCCTAGAAAACTTTGCGCCTCAAGCCCCACAATACGGTTTGACGTACATGCACGAAAATCGGTACACACCTGTATCATGTCACAACTTAAAGAAAAGTCTCTTGGCGCCATGGCCGAAACCCAACAGGAAGTCGGCCATTTTGAATTAATCGTGGAATTTTGACAAAATTTATGCCATTCCTTCGGCCGTTAATGCAGCCTGAACCGTAACGTGCACTTAGGTGTGTTATACATCAAAATGTGCGTCTCCATCCTGCGACGATGCTCATGACTTTTCTCAGTCAGAAGCGTTACCGGCGACACTAGACGCCAAAAAGCGCCCCCCCCCCCCCTTCATCTGATTGATCGATATCTGATAGTTCCTACGTTCTGCCATAACTTTTGAATGGTTTGATATAGAGAGTCGTGGGTGGTGTCATCCGCTAAATGTCCAGGCCTGAAGAATCTACATCAAGTCATACAAGCTTCCACTGCAGCCTGAACGTGCACAAGGGTGCGACGGCCCGTTCATCGCTGCTTGCAGCTTTAATTATTATTATTATTATTATTATTATTATTATTATTATTATTATTATTATTATTATTATTATTATTATTATGCTTCTTATTTTATGCTTATAATATTTAGTTTAATCTTACAATTCAGCAAAATATTCAACTTTTTTTCTACACCTTGACCATAAACCAGGAAAAACAGCAAGTTTTGATTTCTCTAGCTTTTTTCTTCTCATTTAAAAAAAATAATTACATCTGATTCTGAATACATTTTTTTTGTATATTATATATGATCTAATATACTGTATTTTCTAATACATCTAATATATTTGCCAAATTATTTGAAATATCACTTCATAGAAGAGTTTAATTTAAAAAAAATCTAATAATGCTATATGTTTCTTATTGCTACATATCAATATTTTATAATCCATGAATAAAACAAAGTTGTGGTAGTTGTAGTAACGTGCAATCCCACAGATTTGTCAAAAGACAGAGATTTCACTTCCATTTGCTGAGTGAGAGATGCTCTCGGGCCATCTGGATGTGGAAGTACCTTGAGAAAAGCTCTGATAGTCTAATATTAGATGATTTTCCCAGCATACATCCCTCTGAAGCTGTATCCTGGGGGAAGCCATCTGGTGGCTTGTTGTAGGATTTGTAAACTAGCAGGGGGCATATGGGAGGACTTAAACGCCAAACCTCTTTAGCATTCCTCTGCTCCTCACACAAATGTTTTGGGGAAAGAGGAATGTTTTAAATTCCACATGATATAGCTCCATCTAAAAAATAGCAGCACAGTGGCCAAGTTGTTCCCGTTCACATCCCAGCGGGTTCTTCCCGGGTGGACTTTGGGCCTGCACGGGTTTCCTCCAGGGTTCAGGCTTCTACCACAGTCCAGAAACATGTGTGTGTGTGTGTGTGTGTGTGTGTGTGTGTGTGTGTGTGTGTGTGTGTGTGTGTGTGGTGACCCTGTGATGGACTGATAACCTTGCAGGGTGTCCACTGATGGCCAGGGGAGCTGCAGCCTCACGTGACCTTCAGAAGGATGAGTGGGTGTAATAAATAGATAGACAGACAAACAGACAGACAGACAGACAGACAGACAAACAGACAGACAGACAGACAGACAGACAGACAGACAGACAGACAGACAGACAGACAGACAGACAGACAGACAGACAGACAGACAGATAGATAGATAGATAGATAGATAGATAGATAGATAGATAGATAGATAGATAGATACCACTTGTGCAAGTTCTTGCACTTAAAAAGATGAGAGGCCTGTCATTTTCATCATAGCTACACTTCAACGGGGGGGAAAGAATCCAGGAAATCACATTGTAGGATTTTTACTGAATTAATTGGTAAATTCCTGGGTAAAATAAGTATTTGGTCACCTACAAACAATAATAATAATGACTTGGTTTTATATAACGCCCTTAAAGGCACCCAGAGCTTTACAGAGATCATTATTCATTCATACACATTCTCACCAGTGGTGGTAGCTACGTTTGTAGCCACAGCTGCCCTGGGGCAGACTGACGGAAGCGTGGCTGCCATATCGCGCCAAACGGCCCCTCCAACCACCACCAACATTCATACACATTCACACGGGGCAAGGTGTCTACACTACGACAGCAAATTGGGACGGAGCAGGATTTGAACCGGTGACCTTCTGATCATTGGACGACCCACTCTACCACCTGAGCTACTGCCGCCCCAAACAAGCAAACAAGCAAGATTTCTGGTTTTCACAGAGCTGTAACTTCTTCTTTAAGAGGTTCCTCTGTCCTCCACTCGTTACCTGTATTAATGGCACCTGTTTTAACTGGTTACCAGTATAAAAGACACCTGTTTTAACTGGTTATCAGTATAAAAGACACCTGTTTTAACTGGTTATCAGTATAAAAGACACCTGTTTTAACTGGTTATCAGTATAAAAGACACCTGTTTTAACTGGTTATCAGTATAAAAGACACCTGTTTTAACTGGTTATCAGTATAAAAGACACCCGTTTTAACTGGTTATCAGTATAAAAGACACCTGTTTTAACTGGTTATCAGTATAAAAGACACCTGTTTTAACTGGCTATCAGTATAAAAGACAACTATTTTAACTGGTTATCAGTATAAAAGACACCTGTCCACAACCTCAAACAGTCACACTCCAAACTCCACTATGGACAAGACCAAAGAGCTGTCAAAGGACGTGAGAAACTAAACTGTAGACCTGCACCAGGCTGGGAAGATTGAATCTGTAATAGGTAACAGCTTGGTAAAGAAATGAACTGTGGGAGCAATTATTAGAAAATGGAAGACATACAAGTCACTGATAATCTCCCTCCATCTGGGGCTCCAAGATCTCACCCCAGGGGGTAAAAATGATCACGAGAACGGTGAGTAAAGATCCCAGAACCACACGGGGACCTAGTGAATGACCTGCAGAGAGCTGGGACCAGAGTAACAAAGGAACCATCAGTAACTCACTACGATCAGGGACTCAGATCCTGCAGAGAGCTGGGACCAGAGTAACAAAGGAACCATCAGTAACACACTACGATCAGGGACTCAGATCCTGCAGGGCCAGACGTGTCCAGGCCCGTCTGAAGTTTGATAGAGAGCATTTGGATGATGCAGAAGAGGATTGGGAGAATGTTATATGGTCAGATGAAACCAAAATAGAACTTTTTGGTAGAAACACAACTTGTCGTGTTTGGAGGAGAAAGAAAGCTGAGTTGCATCCAAAGAACACCAAACCTACTGTGAAGCACGGGGGTGGAAACATCAAGTCTTTCCCTGACCCTGCACCCCAACCTGGGACTTGCTGATTGGGCCGGAGCTTCGGGAGCTGCGTGCTGGCCTGCGGTCCCCACCCCTGGTCATCCCATTGCTGGCCCCCCTTCTCCTCCCTTTTCTCTCTCTGCAGGTGGTCGTGGGTGGCTTGTAGCTTGCATTACGGAGCACAAGTCTTTCCCTGACCCTGCACCCCAACCTGGGACTTGCTGATTGGGCCGGAGCTTCGGGAGCTGCGTGCTGGCCTGCGGTCCCCACCCCTGGTCATCCCGTTGCTGCTTCCACCTGCCTGCTGTGCTGTTGCCGTCCCTGACCCACCAGTCTGGCCCTCGGCAGAAGGGTCCCCCCTGATGAGCCTGGTCCTGCTCAAGGTTTCTTCCCTCCTAAAGGGGAGTTTTTCCTTGCCACTGTTTGGCTTAAGGTTTTTCTCCCACTAGGGGAGTTTTTACCTGCCATTGTTTATGTAATAACTGCTCGGGGGTCATGTTCTGGGTATGGGTCTCTGGAAAGCGTCTAGAGACAACTCTGTTGTATTAGACGCTATATAAATAAAATTGAATTGAATTGAATTGAATGGTTTGGGGATGTTTTTCTGCAAAGGGACCAGGGGGCTGCTGTGCTGTGCCGGGCCTCCAGGGGGAGATGGGAGTGGTGAGAGAATGATTGTCCATGTCTTTGTTAGTAAGTGTGGGTGGGTGTCCTGCGATGGACTCGTGGCCCCCGGGGTGCACCCCTGCCTCTAGCTGTAGGTGGCTGGGGTGGGCTCCGGTGGACCCTCGTGACCCTGCAAAGGATAAGGTGGGTATAGAAAATGGATGGATGGATGGATGGATGGATGGATGGATGAATGGGTGTCCGTTGTCTAAACCTAGGTTTGGGGTCCGGTCCATCACCGTGGGTTTCCTGGCTGCTCCTCCCGTTTCCTCCTGTCCCTCTTCTGGTCCTACGTGGGGCTGCTGGTGGTCTGGGTTTGGGTTTGTTCCTTGTGGGCTTCTGGTCTCTCGGGTGGCGGGGTTGTTCCCTCCCTCCTCCACTATAGTTACAGTTCAGGTAGATCCTCGTTTTGACTTTACACACACACAATTACACAGACATACACACCTGCTCACTCACCTACATGCTCACTCCACAGTTTTGGGGGACAGATAATCTCAGTAGCCTAGCTTTGATTCAGTCTCAGGGACCTGAAATGGTTGCTGTTTGTGTCTCTGCCTGTTCCCGTTTCTGTTCGTTTGTTTCTCTCTTGCAGATTCCAAAGGCCGGTGTGCCCGTTGTGTGTTATCCTGTGTTTCTCTCATTTCAGATTTGCAGCAGAAGTGACTAAGCTATTAGCACAGAAATCCTCGGTTCTAGTTCTGCAGGTTCAGTCAGGATCTAGATCACGTCACAGCACAGAAACACCTTCGTAGGACCGTACCCACCCTCTCTGACTTGTATTTACTGTATACTCTTCCTGTTAGCGCTCAGTGATGCGTTTGATTCAGCTGATCACAAGGTTCTTTCACAAAGGCTTGAACATGTTATTGGTGTTAAAGGAACTTTATTAGTTTAATTTTTTTAATCTCATAAATAAACTCTGTCATTTAGTTTATGTGAATGAGGATCTTCATCCTCGTCCAGACGTAAAGACCTTCGAAGACTGTCCTCATACACCAAAGTAGGTCACGGTGTTCCACAGGGCTCTGTACTTGGACCGTTACTTTCCACTCTGTATATTATTAGTTGGGATGACATAAACTATTGTTGCAATGCAGATGATATTCAGCAATGTATCCATGAGCCCAGATGAGGCTGCTACGTCAGCTGGATTATAAACATGTCTCAGTAGCAAAGAGACCCAGATGACAACTACTTTCCTACTAAACTCAGATGACACTGAGGTTTTTCCTCATCACTGTTTGGCTTAAGGCTTTTCTCCCACTAGGGGAGTTTTTTACCTGCCATTGTTTATGTAATAATTGCTCGGGGGTTTATGTTCATGTTCTGGGTCTCTGGAAAGTGTCTAGAGAAAACTTTTGTTGTATTAGATGCTATACAAATAAAATTGAATTGAATTGAATTGGTTTTTGTCTTTGGACTTCAGCACTCATCCATTTGCATCTGGTACGACTGTCAGGAAACTTGGATTTACAAATGTCCAGTACTTTTTTTAATTTACGCATAAAACAAGTGTGTTAAACAGTTTTCTTTCACATTTGTAATAAAGACAATCTTATCAGTCCACTTTGCAGACCCCTCCCACCCCGGACACAAACTGTTCCAGACTCTTCCCTCTGGCAGGAGCTGCGCTCCATCAGGACCAAAACCTCACGCCACAAAAACAGTTTTTTCCCGTCTGCAGCTGTCCTCGTCAACAATGCCCCGGTCCCCCCTCTCCCCCGTCTACCACGGACTGCCCCCCCCATCCCACTCTACGTTACATTAACGTAAAGATTCCAATCCTGTAACTTTTGTACAGACTCATATACGGCACTTTAAAAACCTCATATTGTACATTTCTGTTATACATTTTATTTGATCTCTTATATATTTGCTTTTATACTTTTATATTTGTATTGTATTGCACCAATCACCACAACAAATTCCTTGTGTGTGTTAACAAACTTGGCAATAAACCCTTTTCTGATTCTGATTCTGATTCTGATTCTGCAAAGTGCATTCAGCTCTGGAAGCTGTGGCCACTCTGGGCTGAAAACATGAACACCGAAGCAAACACACAGAACACCGTGCATGTCAGTGCATTTAGGAATTGATGGAACAGCATTGAACTGATAATTGCTGGCTGTGACCCAGTGGGGTCGTATATCGGCTGTTTGTCAGTCAGAAACCCTCTAAAATGAGAGACTGGACAGGAGGCAGACATGAAGATGAAAGACTAAAGGCTTGCTGTGTCCCAGGCCTGGAAAACACGAGGTGGAAACAACTCCAACAACAAAAGCTCAGCACAACCAAACCAGAGAGGTGCTGGAATCAACCCCTCCCGCTGGCCAAGTAATCCCCCAATCAGATCACTGTGTCAGTCCACCCGAGATGCTCCCTATAATACAATCAGCTCTTTAGCCGGGCAATCAGGACAGCTTCCCACGTACAGCATCTGCATAGATAAACACGGGCATCTTAGACTCAGATGTCACAGCAGAATATGCACCTTCTGTGGGACTGAGACTCTAATGTCACGGCATACACTACAGCATATACACCATACATGTATACTGTTACTCTTGAATACAATGAATGTGTACTGTTGAACAGCATAAACTACACTGACAGAGGCTGCTCCGTCACACTGTCACCTTTTATATCATTACATTACTGGTGGCTGATGGGTAGCTCTTTACTCCTCTAAATACAAATGATTAGGTGCTTTTAATCTGCTTCTACATTAAACACGGTTACATGATGTTTTTTAATTCGGAATTAATTATTCAGAATTAAATAATTCAGAATTAAAGGGGACCTATTATGAAAAACATGTTTTTTCTTGTTTTAACATATATAAAGTTGTCACCCCTCACCCTGCCAGCACAGGGGAGACAAAATACCATGAATTTCTGCAAGCTCTCTGACCCCCGCCGGACAGAGTCCCCCAGTGTCACGTGACCTTTTTTTGAGCCATTCTGAATCTGCGCCTAGGGTGACGTCACCATAGGCGCTCATTTCCATAGGTCGGCCCCCGCTGCTGAAACCACGCCCACAACCAGCTCTGTCCGTCGGCTCGAGCTCCTCCATTGTTCAGCAGAGGTGGCTGTTTCCACAGCGAGGGAGAGTAGAAATGAGGTTTTGCATCGACATTTACCCTCATAAAAGGATCAGATCCCACAGCACGGACCCGGCAACTGCACACGAGTCAACGGTAAGTTCTTTTTTTTAATGTTATTTATATTTGTATGATCTTTGCATGGGCTAAGTATTTAGCTTAGCTCCAGAGCCCCGGCGCCGCATATGGAGCTACGGGGGCTGCTCACGGACCGGACCGTCGAGGAGCCCCGGGCTCGGAGCTCCGAACCCGGAGATCCGAACCCGCCGGCTCCGGGGGAACCGGCTCCCTGGGCTCGGGGCTCTATCAGTACCGTAATACATTTTTCTTCTGTGGTTTCAGATCTTTCAAGCACCTGGAGCTGTTCACATTCAGAAGACGCGCGGTCCTTCCTTGAGCCAGCAATAGTGCATAAATTTTATTTATATATTTTAACAATAAAGTTGCCATTTGTGAAAATTCAGTGTTGTGATTTCTTTACAATTACATGATTCATTTGTCTTGTAACATAAGAAGTGAAATGATGAGGAATTGGGGTAAATAACGGTGGTGTAACTGTTTAGAATTAAATTCAATCTTCCTGTGTGAATTAGTGTGAAGACGAGGTGACTAAAGGCTGATTTATGGTTCCGCGTTACACCAACGCAGAGCCTACGGCGTAGGGTACGCGTTGATTTAACGCAGCTAATTTAACCGCTGCTCTTCTCCCCGGAGCAACGCTTTGTCTCCTCCCCTGCTACACGTCATTCAAACAGCCAATCAGCGCAGAGCCTCATTATCATACCGTTCCCAACAGACCCTCACAATCCGCTTGGGTCTGGCCGGTCTGTCCAACCTCCTCCTCCGCCAGCGCATCCAACTCACCACCAGGTGGTGATCAGTTGACAGCTCAGCCCCTCTCTTCACCCGAGTGTCCAAGACATGCGGCCGAAGGTCAGATGAAACGACAACAAAGTCGATCATTGACGTCCGGCCTAGGGTGTCCTGGTGCCACGTGCACTGATGGACACCCTTATGCTTGAACATGGTGTTCGTTATGGACAAACTGTGACTAGCACAGAAGTCCAACAACAAAACACCGCTCGGGTTCAGATCGGGGAGGCCGTTCCTCCCAATCACGCCTCTCCAGGTATCACTGTCATTGCCCACGTGAGCGTTGAAGTCCCCCAGTAGAACAATGGAGTCCCCAGTTGGAGCACTATCCAGTACTCCTCTCAGGGGCTCCAAGAAGGCCGGGTACTCCCCACTGCTGTTTGGCCTGTAGGCACAAACAACAGTGAGAGACCTTTTCCCGACCCGAAGGCGCAGGGAAGCGACCCTCTCGTTCACCGGGGTGAACTCCAACACATGGCGGCTGAGCTGGGGGGCTATAAACAAGCCCACACCAGCCCGCCGCCTCTCACCCTGGGCAACTCCAGAGTAGTGGAGGGTCCAGCCCCCTTCAAGGAGCTGGGTTCCAGAGCCCAAGCTATGTGTGGAGGTGAGCCCGACTATCTCTAGCTGGTATCTCTCAACCTCACGCACAAGCTCCAGCTCCTTCCCCCCCAGCGAGGTGACATTCCATGTCCCCACTGCAAGGGTTTTGGTCCAGGGATTGGGTCGTCGAGGCCCCGCCACGACCTTTACCCAGTCCACATTGCACCAGCCTCTCATGGACCTTCCTGCGGGTGGTGGGCCTACGGGAAGGCGGGCCCACGTCGCCGTTTCAGGCTGAGCCCGGCCGGGTCCCCTGAGCAAAGATCCGGCCACCAGGCGCTGGCCAACGAGCTCCAAACCGAGGCCTGGCTCCAGGGCGGGCCCCGGTGACGCCGATCCGGGCGACGTAACAGTCCTTGGTTTCTTCCTCTTCATGATTAGCTTGTGTTAGTCTGGCCCGTCACCTAGGACCTGTTTGCCATGGGAGACCCTACCAGGGGCGTAATGCCCCCGACAACATAGCTCCTAGGATCACTCTGGCACACAAACCCCTCCACCACAGTAAGGTGGCGGTTCAAGGAGGGGATACATTTTCTAAACACCATAAATATGACAATATAATGACAAATAAAATAAATAAATGTAGCTTAAATTAAAAAGAAAATGAGGATAAAAGAAATTTTGCAGTTATAATTTCCTTCTGGTACACTAAATCTAAACTCTCAATAATCTATGAGGACATTGATGACAGGTGTGAGCGCTGCGGTTCTGTGCCAGCAAATATGACCCATATGTTCTGGAGTTGCCCTAAGTTAAATTAATTTTGGTCTTCTATCTGTAAAACACTAAATGATGCATTTAACACCAAAGTCAAACCATCTGTAGATATGGCCATCTTTGGAGTGTTGGTTAATGAGCACATACTGTACTACTACCCACTGACAAGATGAACGTTTTAGCCTTTGCATCCTTGATAGCCCGTAGAAATATAGTTTTACATTGGAAATCTCCTGAACCACCCAAAGTGTCTGTTTGGCTCACTGAATTAATGTTTTTCTTGAAATTAGAAAAAATGTAATACTTTACTAGAGGCTCAACAAGAAAATTTGATAAGATGTGGGACCCTTTGATTGTGTACTTTAAAAATGACCCTTCCATCATAAGCCTATGGAGCCTTGGGATATATTTTTGGTCTTGCCTAAATATTGACATGTACTTGAATGTGTCCCCAATATCTGTCATTATCATTTTTAATTATTACTATTATTTTGTTTAGTTAATTTGTTGTTTTTTTCCCCCCTTTACAGCAGTATATGAGTATTGTGGGTGGGTGGGTTTTGTTCGTTAAAAAGAAAACGAATCCAATTCAAGATATTTTTTTAATTGCAATTGGATCTGTGTATGTTTTGTAACTGGAATTGTATGTTATTTTGTATTGTTTATATTGTACTTTTTAAATAGGACCCCAGGAAGACTAGCCTGGCGTTTGTGCGTCGGCTAATGGCGATCCTTAATAAACATAAACATAAACACACACACGGCCAAAGCTCTGGGGGCCGCCCTCGGGACCGAGCAGACCAGCGAGAGCGTTCCAGGGGCCGTCCTCGAAGCCGGGCAGGCCGGCGAGAGAGCTCGGGGGGGCGTCCCCGAGGCCTAGGCCTGGGTCTTGGCGTGGGTCTTGGCGGGGGGCGTGACGGGGATTCTTGGCTGGGCTCGGGGACTTGGCGTGGCTCTGGGACCCGGGTCCGTGGCGCTGGCTGCGGGGGAGCCCGGGTCCGTGGCGCTGGCTGCGGGGGAGCCCGGGTCCGTGGCGCTGGCCACCCCTCAAGGGGCGCCGGCCCCCCCTCAAGGGACAGATTCCAGATGTCCCCAAAGTCCACATCCAGGGCGGGCTGGGGGGGGACACGGGTCCCCGGAGCCGGCTGGGGGGGGAAACGGGTCCTCGGAGCCGGCTGGGGGGGGAAACGGGTCCTTGGAGCCGGCTGAGGGGGGTCCGGGACCATCACCGGAGCATGGGGAGGTGCGTCCGGGACCACCACAGGAGAATGGGGAGGTGCGTCCGGGACCACCACAGGAACATGGGGAGGTGCATCCGGGACCACCACAGGAACATGGGGAGGTGCATCCGGGACCACCACAGGAACATGGGGAGGTGCATCCGGGACCACCACAGGAACATGGGGAGGTGCGTCCGGGACCACCACAGGAACATGGGGAGGCGCGTCCGGGACCACCACAGGAACATGGGGAGGCGCGTCCGGGACCACCACAGGAACATGGGGAGGTGCGTCCGGGACCACCACAGGAACATGGGGAGGTGCATCCGGGACCACCACAGGAACATGGGGAGGTGCGTCCGGGACCACCACAGGACTATGGGGAGGTGCGTCCGGGACCACCACAGGAACATGGGGAGGTGCTTCCGGGACCACCACAGGAACATGGGGAGGTGCGTCCGGGACCACCACAGGAACATGGGGAGGTGCGTCCGGGACCACCACAGGAACATGGGGAGGTGCGTCCGGGACCACCACAGGAACATGGGGAGGTGCGTCCGGGACCACCACAGTAACATGGGGAGGTGCGTCCGGGACCACCACAGGAACATGGGGAGGTGCATCCGGGACCACCACAGGAACATGGGGAGGTGCGTCCGGGACCACTACAGGAACATGGGGAGGTGTGTCCGGGACCCCCACCGGAACATGGGGAGGTGCGTCCGGGACCACCACTGGAACATGTGGAGGTGCGTCCGGGACCACCACTGGAACATGTGGAGGTGCGTCCAGGACCACCACAGGAACAGGGACAGGTGCGTCCAGGACCACCACAGGAACAGGGACAGGAGCAGGAGCTGGAGCCGTAACAAGCTGGGGCTGGCGCTGACGCCGTCGCCGTCGCCGTTGCCTCTGCAGGCTCCTGGGCCCACCCAGAGCCAGGCGTGTTCCCCAAAAGGGGTCCCAATACTCCTCCTCGGCCCAGCGCATGTTTTTAGCCGCTTCACGGCAGAGGTGCAACAGGGTGAGGTAGTCTCCCGCTGGGTCCACCTGGTCGGACCGTTCTGTCATGGTTTGGTTTGCTAGGACCCAAGTGCAGGAGAGCAGGAGCCAGGAGTTGCAACAAAAAGGGTTTATTTTCAAAAACAAGGCAGAGCAGGATCAACAAAAACCAGGATCAGGACAAAAACTACAAGGAGACATGGAGGTAGGAAACAGTACGGACCGACAGGGAACAAAGGAATGACAAGACCAGATATACACAGGGTATAACGAGACATGACGAGACACAGGTGCAGACACAATCAGGGCAGATGGGACACAGGTGGGGCAAAACAGAAACTGAAAGTCACAAACTGGGGGGGAAGTGTCAAACCCTGACAGATAGCTCTTAATAACAAATATACTTTTTTTTTTTAAAGTGAGAGGTGCAGCAGAATGAGGTAGATATTATTATATTATATTATAAGCCGGGTTTAAAACACATTAAAGACACATTAAAAAAAAGGGGAAAAAAATAAGAATTCCAAGCGGGGGTCCCTGCTCTGTTTTTCTCTCATCCAAGGGGTCCCTGGGCTAAAAAAGGTTGAAGACCCCTGCTATATATACACTGGTTCATATATTTACCTCCAATTATATACATAAGAATTACTATAAATCTATATATCGATATATCTACATACAGTACTGTAGTTGAGGGGGGATGGCATCCCCCCCTAAAATAAAAACGGTCCAAATCCTCCCCCCTGAAATAAAAACAGTCCAAATCATCCCCCCTGTAAAACTGCCATCCCCCCTTTCCATCCCTTATGTCATTTCATCAATGAATGTGGTTTTACTGCTATTTCAACATTTAGAGTCATCACCAGAAAAATAACTTATTTGACAATTTTCACCTGTTTCAAGTACATTTTCACTTGAAATAAGTAGGAAAATCTGCCAGTGGGACAAGATTTATCTTCTTATTACAAGCAAAAAAAATCTTGTTCCACTGGCAGATTTTTCTACTTATTTCAAGTGAAAATCTACTTGAAACAAGTGAAAATTGTTGTTTTTTCCAGTGATGAGTCTTGTTTTAATGAGATTTCTTTTCACTAAAATGAGACATTTTAACTAGAAATAAGACAAATATTCTTGTTAGGATTTTGAGTTTTTGCAGTGATTTACTGTGAAGGACAGAGTCATATTGATAAGTTCAGAAAAATGTTTTTTATGGTTGTGTTTTGATGTATTTGATGTAAGCCCAGTGGATATTTAAAGCTTACAGAAGGCTGCATTTAACTGCTGCTATGTCATTCCTGCAGTATTTCTGCAGGTGTTTTGGTCACTGCTATTATTTTGTAATATATTATATTATTTGTAATCAGCACAAATTATCTGTTCCCATATGATAAAATCCACCATCCCCCCTGATTGTTTTTTACAACTCTAGTACTGTTTACATATAACTATAAATCAATATGAATAGAGTTATAGATGAGTAAGAGAGTGTTTTGCGTCCGCGCGTCCAGGACGCGCCTGTGCGCGCCCGGCTCGGGTTGGGCTGCGGCGGAAATGGCCGAGTGGAGCCGAGGATCCCCGAGGCGCAAACACGGACCAAGTGTTGGAGTGTTGGAGCAATCACAGAGGAACACAGAGGAAACAGAGAGGAAAAAGCCTCCCCAGCTCGCTGTGAGCGCTGGATCTGGATCTATGTCCCACTCCGTCCGGGCTGCAGGAAGCGCCTTCCCACCACTGAGTGGGAGCCGGAGCAAGTGCGGGGCGACTGCGGGGGATTCCGTCTCTCTTCCGTCTCTGATCCTGGCTCTGTTATCTGGAGGAAAAACCTTTCTCTTTTTAAGCATCTTTTCCCGAAGTGAAGGCGTGCAGGGATCCCTGGAGCAGAGCACCAGAGGTGAGTGGGAATGTTTGTCATGGTTTGAGTGCGCGCTGGCACCTGAGGAGCGAGGACCAGCTGCCTCAGAGACGCAGTTTAGATGGACACAAATCCGTCCGAACAGGCAGTCTACAGCACTGATACATCCCTTCAGTCTATGAGTGAACATGCGAAATTATGTTAACATGTCATACAGCACGAGGCAAAACAAATCTAATCAAATCAAATCAAATCTGAACCTATTAATCCAATGCATTTTTCCTGATTTATCAGAATCAGAATCATGTTTATTTGGCCAGGTCAGGTCAGACAAGACATGCAATTTGATTCGGTTATTTTCGCTCACTCTACAGTAATCGGCAAATGACAGCTCTTTATATGCAATTTTTGAAAAGTGAAAGGTGCAGCAGAATGAGGTTAATTAACAAATCTTCCTCAAGCACAGCAGGCCCACTGCAAAAGTCTTCGGTCATTCTAGTTTTGATGTTATATCAAAGTTTTAATGGCATTCATCTTTATTTTTTTACATGCATGTTGCCAATGATCAATAAATGTCCAATCACCGACTACTCAGTTGGGAGTAACCAGTCTCCCGCTCACATGATCACTAGTTTTCATAAAGATGGGTGGGTTGGCAAGGCAGCAAAACCAAGACACAATATTTGCGTTTCAAGTAAAGTGCAATGATTTAATGTTGAGGTCCAGCTCCTGTTGGGATGGTAAAATAATCTGTGTGATTTTTGTTTTTGTGCACCGCAGCGAGGGGACCTGAGACAAAACAATCACGATCTGGTCAAAGTCTAAAAGTTCTGCTTAATGTGAGGTGTTTTTTTTCAGAAATATTTCATTTAGCATTTAGGAACTGCTGCTATTTTAAACAAATAACCGACATTTTTATGGCTCATGAGTATTTTGACCACTGATGAAATGGTTAGGGTTGGCCGCTCCCCTCGCCCCTTCAAGACGACTGAAGCAAACACTACACTTAGCAACGCTGAACAACAGTGTCACTGGCGCTGCCTCGAAGAAGAGACTTCAGGTGGAAGACCCGTCATTAGGCTGAAGGAAAAACTCATCAAATACATAAAAACAGCTCTGTGATGCTGTTAAAAAGAGAGAAAGGATGAGTGAGCTCACCAAAGCTGACAGGGAGGCAGAAGGCAACTAAATTGGATGAAGAATAATATTGTTGGTTAAGAAAAACTATTCACATCATCAGAAGTGAAGAATATTCGCAGACTGTGGATGTACCTGTTTCATGAATGTTAATATAGAGTTTACTACAAGGGACACACCTCTGGAAACATCCAATAACACGAAGGATGCATTTACCGAAACACCTGAAAATATCCTCCCATGATCCGGACTAAGGTTCTTTGGACAGATGAAACCAAGATAAACTTAATCAGAATGAAAGACGATGGAAGTCTGGAGAACAAGTGGAGATACGACTCTCCCCACATCACCTGACAAGCACGGTGGAGGTGGTGTTATGGTACTGACTCGTGTAACTGCTGATGGAACAGGTTGGCTAGGGTTGATTCAATTCAATTCAATTCAATTCAATTTTATTTATATAGCGTCTAATACAACAGATGTTGTCTCTAGACGCTTTCCAGAGATCCAGAACATGAACATAAACATAAACATAAACATAAACCCCCGAGCAATTATTATATAAACAATGGCAGGTAAAAACTCCCTTAGTGGGAGAAAAGCCTTAAGCCAAACAGTGGCAAGGAAAAACTCCCCTTTAGGAGGGAAGAAACCTTGAGCAGGACCAGGCTCATAAGGGGGGACCCTCCTGCCGAAGGCCAGACTGGGGGAGTCAGGGACGTCGACAGCACACAGCAGGCAGGTGGAAGCAGCAGCGGGATGACCAGAGGTGGGGGGGGGGCGTCAGCAGCACACAACAGTCATGTGGAAGCAGCAGCGGGATGACCAGAGGGGGGGGGGGGGGGTGCAGGCAGGCGGAAGCAGCAACAGCAGACATCCACGTAGGAAGAAGCAATGGGATGGATGATGTTACGGGACGGGGCTTCACACCTTGGACATATGAAGACCAAACAAGCAGCAGCTGCAGGAGGAACATCTCCAGGGACGGACGCACTGGTGTCTACGGCACACAGACTCCAGGCCATCAGCGCTCATTTTATTGAAATGCTTTTGAGCCCTTGAAAATGGAGATACTTTGGCCCTGTCCCAATCCCCCCCTAGTCCTACTTTTCAGCCCTACCCCTACATTTTGCGCGTTCCCATGAGGATAGTGGTGTCCCAATTCCTCTTTTCACCTAGGGGTAGTGAAGAAAACGAGTGTAGTGAGTATGAATCTGTCCCTACGGATCGAGTGTTTTCAGATGCACCGTAGCTGACCGAGGGCCAGAAAAATTTCACCAATGCAGAGCCTACAGCGTAGGTTACGCGGCGATGCGCGCCGTACGCCGTACCCTACGCCGTACCCTACGCCGTACCCTACGCCGTACCCTACGCCGTACCCTACGCCGTACCCTACGCCGTACCCTACGCCGTACCCTACGCCGTACCCTACGCCGTACCCTACGCCGTACCCTACGCCGTAACCTACGCCGTACCCTACGCCGTAACCTACGCCGTAGGCTCTGCGTCGATTTAACGCGGAACCATAAATCAGCTCCCGAGCCGGCAGGCAGAAATCCCGAAATTTTCGGAGCAAATTTCTTAACAGGCGTAGCTACAACTGTTAGATTTCATCTATTAAACGAACATTTATCTTCCTAAATGATTTATTTCAGCCAGCGGTAATTCTCAACAGAGTTGCAGGTTTCTCCCCGGGACGACGGCGCAGCTTGACCTGGCGATCACGTCTGTACTCCGGCTGCTGCTGCTGCTGCTCCCCGGACCAGCTGCTCTTATCATCGCCGAAAACAATGCGGGTCAAATTTCTTAACAGGCGTTATTTGGATAAACTGAGCCCAGGTTGGGGATCTTAACGGTTACTTTTACGCCTGAAAAAATATTAAACTTAATAAAGTGTCATATTAACAGCGCTACAGCTGAAATTAAAACAGCTTTTGGCTCTCAGCTTCCTGAATTTAGGGGTGGTCCTGAAAGTAGGGGTAGGGGGAGTATTGGGACAGGCCCCTGGGAAGATTTCAAGTGCCCTAAAATCTGTGGCTTCTTTTTTAGGGGTAGTGGTAGTGAGGGAGGGCTAGTGGTAGAAAGTAGGGCTAGTGAAGAAAAGTAGGGGGTGTATTGGGGTTGGCCCTTTGCCTCCAATGCCTGTAGGAACTAGATGGTAGATGCCATGTTTGTGTGAGAGCTTTTAAAGTGGAAAGTCTACACTTTGATCACATCCTCAATGTTTCACATCAACTGTAGTCATGCATAAACTCTGTCACTGACCAAATACTTCTGGGCCTGACCGTAGGTAGGTAGGTAGGTAGGTAGGTAGGTAGGTAGGTAGGTAGGTAGGTAGGTAGGTAGGTAGGTAGGTAGGTAGGTAGGTAGGTAGGTAGGTAGATAGATAGATAGGTAGACGGACAGACGGACAGACGGACAGACAGACAGACAGACAGACAGACAGACAGACAGACAGACAGACAGACAGACAGACAGACAGACAGACAGACAGACATGGATGAGGTCAGCTGGGTGGGAACATCTCTGCTCTGTTTCCTGCTACAGAGACCAAGTCATTTCTGAATCAAAGCTGTGGAGCAGCTCACTTCCATCATTTCTTTGCGTCACCATTAGTTTGATCCACTTTTATCTCTGCTAGCGACGCCAGTGTCAGCCAGACCCCCCGGAGTCACTGCGTAGAGGATGCTTCACACATTAGAGGTCGCTCTGCATCCAGGGATTATTGTAAGAAATAATAAGAAACTAGATGGTAAAAGAACACAGTCCCTTTCTCTCATCTCTCAGGGATGAAAGACAGCGTTGCATGTGGTTTTCAGTTTTCAGACAGCTCTCCACAAGTCTGATGTTGTTGTCTTGAAAGATGATGACACAGTTCAGTTACAGATTACTGAGAGAGCTACTGTACACTTCAATATCAACTTGATTATGAATCTAAATACAAAACTACCTTGTACACAGTAGTTGTAAAACACCAAAACACCTGCAGAAATACTGCAGGAATGACATAGCAGCAGTTAAATGCAGCCTTCTGTAAGCTTTAAATATCCACTGGGCTTACATCAAATACATCAAAACACAACAATAAAAAACACTTTTCTGAACTTATCAATATGACTCTGTCCTTCACAGGATAAGTAAAATGGATCACTGCAAAAACTCAAAATCTTAACAAGAATATTTGTCTTATTTCTAGTTAAAATGTCTCATTTTAGTAAAAAAATCTCATTACACTTAAAACAAGACTCATCACTGGAAAAAACAACAATTTTCACCTGTTTCAAGTAGATTTTCACTTGAAATAAGTAGAAAAATCTGCCAATGGAACAAGATTTTTTTGCTTGTAATGAGAAGATAAATCTTGTCCCACTGGCAGATTTTTCTACTTATTTAAAGTGAAAATTTACTTGAAACAGGTGGAAATTGTCAAATAAGTTATTTTTCTGGTGTTATTTTTCTGGTGATGATTCTAAATGTTGAAATAGCAGTAAAACCACATTCATTGATGAAATGACATAAGGGATGGAAAGGAGGGATGGCAGTTTTACAGGGGGGATGGTTTGGACCGTTTTTATTTCAGGGGGGGATGCCATCCCCCCTCATCCCCCCTAAACTCCAGTATTGCTTGTACAGGACTCTTAATCCGTACAAGACCGTAGTCCCAGTAAGCAGTAATGGTATTAGGATGTGGGGAACTCTGATCTCTGTCACATTTACAGGGATTCATGTGTCTGTGTTTCATAGTCCCGTGTTTCTGTTTGTGACTCTGTACTTCAGCGCTGAGCATCTTTCTCTTCCTTTATGCACGTGAGACATGGCGATGGAGCACATGGCGTTCATCTTGTGGGAGCTGGAGCTTGTAACCCTTCAGCAACAACCAGAAGTGCGTTGGAGGCCATATTTAGTTGACACAAAGCAGGTCGGCGGATGCAGCTGTGAAGTCCTCCTTCTAGCTGTGAACGTTCCCATGAGTTTAGGGGCGTGAAGCACTCATCTATAATTATAACTGTCCTCTTTGACATGTGAACCTGGAAGATTAGAACTAAAATTACTTTATTTTTACTCAATAATAATTGGATAACTGCTGGCCAGGTGAATGCTATACTCATTTATTCTGCTGTGTTGTCGGTGTTGAAGCCTCTGTGTTTGCATGTCTGCTAATTCTTATCAAGCAAGAACTGACTTTTTTATTACAAAATGTGGCTTTATGGTTAAATAAGACAGAGATGGAAAAGGTGAGGATCTAAACTGCAGGACCTGACGTCACAAAGCGAAACTGGATGACATTTTACCTGTACTTAAAGAAGCACAGAGGAATTATTGCGGGTTGTAGCACTGGGTTCTCTACGGCCGGTGGAGATTAAGTCACTTTTACCACACCTGTCTCTGATCTCTGGCTCGGTCCGTCTCTTTTTCTCTTCCTTCATTACTTCTTTAAGTCTCTTACTTTCACGATGTCAGCCGTGGCTCTGTGATCTGTTTCCATCGTTGATATCTGACGTACAGCTGTAAACCCCGCCCTGCTGGGATGTCAGTGCAGTGTTACTGTGGCTGTTTTTTGTCAACAGGGATGGAAGTTTGTAGCAAATAGATGACAATAAGTACAAACATGCAAATAAGATAAGATAAGATAAGATAAGATAAGATAAGATAAGATAAGATAATCCTTTATTTTCTCCCTCAGTGGGGAAACTTACTTTGTTGGCAGCAGTACACATGCAGGGGAGGGGTAAAAGAGACTAAAAAGTAAAAAATATATATAATTACAAAATATGAGCAGTATATACAGTAGATTGAAAGACAAGAAACAAGCAGGTAGAGTGTGTGTGAGGTAGACAGGCAGATATTGCACATATGATATTGCACATCTTGTAATGTTATTGCACAAGTTATTGTCCGTGGGCTACTGAGAGCAGGCCTGGTTGTAGAGTCTGATGGCAGCGGGGAGGAAGGACCTGCGATGCCTCTGTGAAGCATCGCGGGTGACGAAGCCGGTCGCTGATGGAGCTCTCCAGGGCTCTGACAGTCTCATGAAGGGGGTGTCCAAAGTCGGCCCTTGAGGGCCGCTGTCCTGCATGATGTTGCCCTGCTTCCATGATTCTAATGAATTGTCGTCATCAGCATGTCATCAATGTCTGCACAACTCTGTTAACGACACAGTCGTGTCTGTCAGGGTGTGTTGGAACATGGACACAGCTAGAACATGTAGGATTGCGGGGACAGGAGTTGCCCATCCTTGATCTAAAACCTGCAGGACACTGGCCCTCGAGGACCGCCTTGGGAGACAAGGATCTGAGCATGAATTCAGCCGGATCTTTACATTAGGGTGAATGTTTTAGTCACACGTGTTGTCTGCAGATCCCAGTATATCTCCACTCATTCTCAGTGTTTCCATGGGAATTTCTGGTCATCTCCATGGACACATTCTAACCTTGGTAACTGGAGAATCTGTGCAGTGAAACTAAGCCGGGGAGTTTTTTAGGAAAGAGCGAGGGAGCATGGAGGCGGAGTTAGGACACTCAGGTTTGAAATGGACTTCCTGCTTACGACAGTCCTGCTACAGCTGCCGCATGTCCTGTGTTTTTCTGGTACACTGATCGTAGGTGTCCTTCAGGAACTGTGCAAGACACCTTGCATCGTCCATATCCAGTACTGTGACTGTGACATGTTAACAGACTGCTAACCTTTGGTTACTGAAACAGTTTTTCTGTTTTGTTCAGTTTCGTCTCCCGAAAAAAGCCTAAATGTGTCTAAATATTGGACCACGACAACGGCATTTTTCATAGGTACGAGCTGCTGCAGGAGCTCAGTTGTCTTTGTTCCCCTCCATGTTGCTTCCATGTCGCTGACTGGGGTCGGGGTCATGTGACTGAGCCACTGGTTTCCAAGGAGGGATTTGAAGCCTCTTTTTTATTTATTTTGATCAAGCCATGTTGACCGGGAAGCTGACTCCCTTAGAGTTGTCACGGGTGTGAAATCAACCACCAGGCAACCAGACTACAACCAGCCTGTAAACATGATTATTTCTGCTCTGAAGTTGGACATTTAAAATGGGAGTCAGTGAGAATGGTCTCGTTTTTGGAGCCAGCCTCTAGTGGCCAGTCGAGGAACTGCAATGAAACTTAGGGTGCTTTCACACCTGTCCCGTTTGGAGCAGTTGCTCCGAAACAGGGAGCAATTCCCCCTAAAGATCAGTTGGTTTGGTACATGTGAACACAGACGAAAAACCAAACAACTGTATGGAATCAGAACAAAACAAACGGGCCACAGGTCTGAAAGCTCCCTTAGTTCCACAAGAGACCATGGACCAGTGGTCTTCAATTCTGGTCCTGGTGGGCTGGTGTCCTGCATGTTTTAGATCAATTGCATCAACACGCCTGATTCAAATGAATGGCCATCCTCAGCCAGGTTTGCACGAGTCTGTTGGTGGCCCACACATGCTTCACAGGCGTGCTGACTCAGGGAAACATCTAAAACCTGCACGGCAGCGGACCTGGAGGACCCAGCTCTGACATCCCTGCCACAGACTGTATAAAAACAACACATCACAGGAGTGTGCCTCTAAGGAGAACATGAACACACCGAAGAAAGTCACAACACTATTATTAAAACTAATAGAACTAAAAATGTTGGCACTGGTAATGGGTTTTAAATGTCAGTTTGGGTTCTAATTAACTAGTGAAAGATATGGTTGAGGGGTAGCACGGTGGGTTGGTGGTTAGCACTGTTGCCTCACAGCAAGAAGGTGCCGGGTTCGACTCCCTGGCCAGGCAGGGTCTTTCTATGTGGAGTTTGCATGTTCTCCTCATGCTTGTGTAGGTTCCCTCCGGTTACTCCGGCTTCCTCCCACAGTCCAGAAACATGCGTACTAGGTTAATTGGTGATTCTAAATTCCCCGTATGTGTGAGTGTGAGTTTGTCTGGTTGTCTGTCTCTATTTGTGGCTCTGTGATGGACTGGTGACCTGTCCAGGGTGGACCTGCCTCCCGCCTGAAAAATAGCTGGGATAGACTCCAGCAGAACCCCGTGACCCTGCAAAGGATATAACGGGTATAGATAATGGATGGATGATGTTTCCACCTGCCTGTTGGTGGTGTCTCTGTACTTACACCACCAAATACGAGGTGGTGGTGCAGGTTGTTTTCATTCTTCAACGTCCCTACTTTATTCATCTCAGACCAAGTGCACCGGTCACATGTGTTGCGGCCCATGTCGGCTCCACGCCCAGCGTAGTTTCTGGGGAGATGCATGTCAGGCCACAACGGAGGTTGCGGTGCAGGGATCCCTGCTGCAGCGGACATATGTTGTCAGCTCAATGTCGATGCAAACTGTGCATCAGGGTGACTACAACCAGATGAGATCACTGGTGGTAGCGGCTCAGTACTGGAACTAGCGCCCGGACGTGAGATGTACAGACTGTGTGCGAATGTGCCTCGTCGTGTTAAATGTTTTGAATGGTTTACAAGACTGTAGTCCGTTTGTCTTCATGCTACACCCTTTAGTGTTCAATGTTTTTTGTGTATTTGTGTCTGAGAGTGGTGGGGATACCTTGCTGTGATCTCCCACATGCTCACTAATGGCTTCCTGCCTTTTGTCTCGGAGGGCTTGTTCATTCTGATCACCAATGTTTTCCCCCTCCGAGCCTTCAGCTTTAGATTTTCCAGTTTCTCTTTGTCACATATGCAATTCTTTCTGGGGATATGAATCATGACCATATGTCCGGTACATGATGTTCCTGTACAGTAGGCTGTGAGCTGAATAAGGAGAGGGCAGGCGGGGTGCTGGCATCGTCCCTCTTGGAGCGTGACGTCCGCGGTGAGGAGAGGTTGGGTGATGGGCTGGACGGTCGCTGGCCCGGCCTCCGAGGGGATGTGACCTACTGAGCCTGGCACGGCCCACGGCCCTGGCAATCTGCTGCTTTCCTTGGTACTAGCGAGCGGGGCAGGGGTGGGGAGGGTTACACCTTGTATGTCGCAGTGTGAGTTGACTATTATGCCAAGAAAAATAAAGAAGAGAGTTAATTTGCTAAACAGATTATCTATCCAGTAGGTTTGTTGATGTCATCCTATGTTGCAGTCTCCTTGTCTCTGCAAATCTGATGACACTTTTAAAACAAGAAGCTTCTTAAGAGGTGGGGTCAGAGATGCAAGTGGCCCTTATCAATACGCAGAGATCAAAGTTGAAGCTGCTGGGATGCTGCTACTTTTCAAAGAATTATTATCACAATTTCCCCCCCTTTTTTCTGTCTTAACAGCGTCTGGGACATAAAAACTAAAGATCACTTCAGGGCCTCTGAACAACCTCTGACAATTATAAATACATTGGCAGACCTCTAAGTGGTGCAATAATATCTTTTTTCTATCATTATATATTTTAAGATACCGTTTGGGCTGGAACATAAATCTAGTAATCCTAGTAAAGCCAACTAATTTCTGCTTTCCACGTGGAACTTTTCCTGTCTTTTAAAAAGAAACGGAGTAAAACAAGCTGGACTGAGACCTGATTTTCATGTGATATTTGTCCGTTGACCGTGTCGAACATGGCCCAAAGATATAAATACCAGCTACCGCTGTATGTATAGTATTGTATTTAATCTTTTAGCCTATACTATTTTATTGTCTTTTTTTTGCTTGCTCTTCTGTTTTTCATTCTTGAGCTGTGGTAATGCCCCGTTGTGGGATCAATCAAGGCTTATCTTATCTGTATATGTGTATGTATGCATGTCTATATATGTGTGTATGTGTGGGAATATGTGTGTGTGTATATGTGTGTATGTAGATATATATAGATATAGAGCAGATGGAGTTAATATAGAGATAGTATGGTGTAAATAAGTATATTTATATACATATTTATATGGGCATTTGTGTTTAAATATATAGAAAGATCCAACTATGTGTATGTATGTATAGGTAAGTGTGTGAGTAGAATTATAGTATAGTTAGTTATTATAAATACTTGTTAATAAATGATTAGTGAATGGGGGTAGGATTAAATAAGTTTATACTTCTTCCTACTCCTTTTTTTTGTTTTTGTTTTTTTTTGTTTTGTCTTCTTATCTTCTCTTTTAATTGTTGTCTTTTACATGTACAAAATAAAATAAAATCAATCAATCAATCAATCAATCAATCAATCAATCAATCAATCAATCAATCAATCAATCAATCAATCAATCAATCAATCAATCAATCAATCAATCAATCAATCAATCAATCAATCAATCAATCAACCAACCAACCAACCAACCAACCAATCATATCTTATCTTATCTTATCTTATCTTATCCTGGATCTTGTGATTTAATAATCCAAAGTTAATAGCAGAATAGTCTTGACAGTCTTTGTACAGAATCGTGGGTATTTCTTGGGTAGCAGCGACTCACATGTGCTACAGCTGCTCACAGCAACGCTTGTTGTTTCTACTGGAGCTCAGTCCGTCTCTCTCTGTCCCTTCAGTCATTATTTTATTAGGTTCATTAATTGCCTCTGCCTTGATGTCCGCTGTACATCCATGAACTTGTTTCATCTCGGTGGTTGTGTGACTTTGTGCTGGTGTGGCATGAGTGGACTGCTGTGGGCATCCCAGGTTCCTTCGGGTGATTTCTTAAAAGTAATCAAATCTTCCTTCAGATGAAACTAAAGCCTGATTCTGTAACGTGGCCAGTAATGCTGCTTTAACGTCTTATGAACCCACTGAGGTTGAAGATGTTCCAGATATGAAACCACATGTCAAGCATAGGATGCTTAGCAGATGTAGTTTTTTGCTGATGTCTCGCAACTTAAAGGTGATAGAAAGATCGTTCTTACTTCCTCTGCCTTATTTTTGTCAAATGGCCAAATGGGTTTATTATGACATTGTTATTCACTTTGTGTTTCTTGCGCTTGCATTTCATGAAAAGACTCGGAAAATATGCTGCATCATGTCCCAGCGGCGTTGACGGACAGTTGTCAGGGGCCAGTCTTGGTCCCCGTCAAGACATCTGGATATATTTGATCCATTTGTCCGCTGCTAGTGAGTGCAGAGGGGTTAGGACCGTATTTTTTTACAAATTAAACTGATGACGGATTACAGACGACACGATCGTTTCATATTTTTACATTCACATGATTTGTGGACATTCATGAACAGGAATGAAAAGGTTGTACAGTTCAGATGTGGAGTGGATGACAGCTCCAGATGTTGAGCCTGATAGACATCTGGGTAGCGGAGCTGGACCAGATACTTGCGGGTCTTGATATTATGTGTTTCTTTTTTCTTTCTTTTGTGCTTTCGAAAACTGCTGAACTTCAAGATATGAAGATGTGAAGATAATATGTCTAAATAAGACATTAGATTTAATCCATCCATCCATCCATCCATCCATCCATCCATCCATCCATCCATCCATCCATCCATCCATCCATCCATCCATCCATCCATCCATCCATCCATCCATCCATCCATCCATCCATCCATCCATCCATCCATCCATCCATCCATCCATTGGCTTGATCCGGGATGGGTTAGGGGTATCAATAAAGTTACAAAAAAGTATAGCATATTGTTTTTATTGGGAATAGTTCACATTATCCTGAGCTATCCTATAGAGGGTTTGCATAGACGTCACTTCCCCACTGGACCAGCCCCCTTACTCTCACTGAGTGGCAAAAATGTAACTAGTGGAGAAGACGGGATAACAGCTGATTATGGGCTTAAATTAGAGACAGTTGGACTTGACAGTGACACGTACAGTTTCCCCAAGAACCAGTGGTCCATGGACATTAATATTTGGTACAGTTACCAAGAACCAGTGATCCATGGACATTAATATTTGGTACAGTTACCAAGAACCAGTGGTCCATGGACATTAATATTTGGTACAGTTACCAAGAACCAGTGGTCCATGGACATTAATATTTGGTACAGTTACCAAGAACCAGTGGTCCATGGACATTAATATTTGGTACAGTTACCAAGAACCAGTGGTCCATGGACATTAATATTTGGTACAGTTACCAAGAACCAGTGGTCCATGGACATTAATATTTGGTACAGTTACCAAGAACCAGTGGTCCATGGACATTAATATTTGGTACAGTTACCATGAACCAGTGGTCCATGGACATTAATATTTGGTACAGTTACCAAGAACCAGTGGTCCATGGACATTAATATTTGTTACAGTTACCCCAAGAACCAGTGGTCCATGGACATTAATATTTGGTACAGTTACCAAGAACCAGTGGTCCATGGACATTAATATTTGGTACAGTTACCAAGAACCATTGGCCCATGGACATTAATATTTGGCCACGAATCCAGTTTCCTCATATTTATATGTACTTAATTTCTAAGCCGGGGAAATACACGAAGCAAAGCTTGAAGGCTTACAAAAGTCTTGACGCTTGGTCCGACTTCAAGGCAGGATTTGTTGTAGAAATTAAAGTGATGAGGACACCGAACTTTATGATTTGACCGTTTAACGTTAGCTACCCAAAAATCCAACAATATCTGATACAAAATGGGAACCACAAATCCAGGTTTCGGTGTCTGGAATCCAGTTGTTTCTGTGAATTGCAGCGACCCATTTGTCTCTCTTAAGCTTATTTCTCGGCAGTCTGTAAAACGATAACTCTGATTTCTTGCTAAATCTATGAGTACAGTCGATTGCACAACAGCTCTTTCCCATTTTAGATGTTTGAGTGCTCAAACTGAAAGTTTACGCTGCCACTCAGTCTTTCTGCCACTCAGTTTTCTGCCACTCAGTCTTTCTGCCACTCAGTCTTTCTGACACTCAGTGGGCGTAACCCGCTGTGAAGCCACATCTGTGACGTCATGCACATTCCCTCTATAGCTGAAAACCACACCTCTAAACTCCGTCATGAATTCGGTACCGGTGCTCAAACTACTGACTTCAATGAGCTTTTTTTTAAAATTATTTTCTCATCTGCCCTTTCTTCTTTTTCTTCCAATTCAGTTCAATTTTATTTAGATAACGTCTATTACAACACTTTCACTTTCCTTTCCAGAGTCCCAGAACCTACCAGCAGTCTAAATAATACAATAGTAGTGTGTGTGTCTGTCATCAGCTTCAAGCAGCAAAGGAACTTTTGCAAACTTCACCACAGAGGGACTCCTTTAGGTGCGAAGGTTCAGTCGCTTTCACAAAACCGTCAAAGAACTATTCTTGTTTTGTCAAACTCCTGCTTGATTACTTTCTCAGGTCTCTGCCATGATTTTGACTGTATCCTTTAGAGCCGGTTTCAGTGGGAAACGACTCTCGTCTCATCAACGCGGTACCTGCAGTGTTTTTGGCCAGTGGCTTGGTCAGGAGACAACATGAGTACAGCAACAATTTCTAAAAGTAATAAATGGCTTAAACGTAAATATAAATGAAAAGTATAATGTGAGCTTCTTGAAGAGATCTGTGCATATGAGGAAACTTGGGCCCAAAGAGCGCAATTTATGTTTAAATCAACAATAAAACACTTCCTGACAGTATTCAGAAGCTCTTCCAAAGCAGATTTAGCCAATTTATTTAGCTAGTACAGGTTTACTGCTTGGCATCTCTGCCTGCCGCACCTCCTCCGGTGCACTTTGAGGTCAGCTGCAGGGTCTTCAGCTGGTGCCACCGTTCACTGATGTTTCGCCCCCCAGCCAGGACACCTCCCGGTGGGGGGGCAGTGGCTTTGTGGGGACGTCTCCCCACGCCACTCCCTGCAACTGACCTCACTGAGGTGTTGAGTCCCAACTGCTGTCCCTCCTCCGTAACCACATCCAGAAACTTGCTTTCTCTGCCTCCTCTGCCAATTCCTTGATGGCCTTCTTCAGGCTTTGACCGGTCATTACCGCAGCACGAAGGAGCTGGATGTCAGACCTCCCCACAAAGCCCCTGCATCCGACCTCCACCGGGTGAATAGTCGCGGACCAGCCTCCTCCTCTGCACTCCTCCGCCAGATCGCTTGAGCTCATGTGATACTGATATCCCCTCCTCCCAGGGCACAGTCAATTCGATGATTAGGACTTTCTTGGCAGCTGTGGACCACATCACAGCGTCGGCCTTAGCGTTGTCTGTGTGATCTCAGTTGGGAAGACCAGCTGCTTGTCCAGGTCGACGCGCATTTCCCAACTCTTTCCCGGTGTAAGCAGATGTCCCAATCTTCTGGTCACTGTCTTCTGTCCTACCTCTCCTGGTTTGATGAAGGCAATGTTTTACTGATGGGGATCGGAGGAGTTGTTTGCCCCGACTCTGCATCTCTCCAACTGCTCTGCCAACTTCCGCAGCACCTGATTGTGCCGCCACCGAAAGCGCCCCTGTGTCAGCGCGATGTTGCACCCTGACAGGATGTGTTGGAGACCTGCATTGTCCTTGCTGCACAGGGAGCACTTGCCCTCGCTTCCAAACCACTGGGCAAGGTTTCGGGGACATGGAAGGGTGTCATAGACTGCCCTCACAAGGAAGCTGAGTCGTGACTGTGGAGTTCGCCAGATGTCAGCCCAGGTTATGACTCCAGGTTATGCTGATGATGTCGTCCCAGCGAGTCCATGCTACTTGTTTACCCTGGGACACGGCCTTGACAAGGTAGCGGTCCTTCTCCACTTGTGAGACCTCTTCCACCACCATGGTCTTCCTCTGCTCCCTTGTGGCTTTGGACCAGAACTGGACAGGCTGCCCCCAGCCCAGCCCTGCCCGGCTGTCTTGGACTCTCCCCAGGACCTCCTTGTGTTGCAGCCTGGAAACAGCTTGCTCCACTTCATCCTGGGCTTTCCACTTCCGCCCGGTGCGAACAGTCACCTGTGCACCCTTCACTGCTTCGTCTCTAGATTCCCTCAGTTCGAGTACAAGGCGGGTTTTCTCCTGCTTGTATCCAAGGCTGATTGACTTCAGAGGAAGCTGCAGGATGTTCTTGCCGAAGAGGCCTGTGTCTGAGAAGCAGCGGGGGAGGCCCAACCACTTCCTGATGTACCTGTTGACTGTGCCGTCCATCTTGCTGACCAGGGAAGATGGAATTTCCCCTACTTTCAGCAGCCACATCACATGCTGGAAAAGTGTGAAGTGGTAACACCACACCTTCAGTTTCCCAGGAAGTTGGCTGTTGTCGATCTTTGCAAGCCCCTCACTCAGCTGTTTCTGAACCGTCCGCCCCATCTGCCTGTCCGAGAGCTCTGCTGTATACTATGAACTAAGGGGAACATTTATGTTCAGGAAAACAAAGGCAAGAACCAACGTTAAACAACGATGATCTCAGTGACAGGAGTAATCTGTGGAACAGCTGAGATACAGAAATGAAAATGTGGAGCACGTTATTACAATTCAAAAGCACCTATAAATACTAAATGATTAATACATATAAAACAAAGGTATGATACACATAGGCATATGCCTATGGACATGTGTATGTATATGTGTGTATGCGTATATATGTGTGTGTGTATGTATTTATATATATATATATATATATGTATATACAGTATGCGTGTGTGTATGTATGTATGTATATGTGTAGGTATGTGTATGTATGTGCTTCTTCAATTCATTGATTACATTTTCAATAGGATCTATCAGACTTAAACGTTTGCTTTGTTTACTACATTCAACTGTGAATAAAACACAGAGTTATGAGATTTGCAAAACATTTAATTCTTTTTTTGTTTACAATTTTATACATTACATTACATTATATATATATATATATATATATATATATATATATATATATATATATATATATATATATATATATATATATATATATATATATATATATATATATATATATATATATATATATATATATATACTGTATGGAAAGATATTTAGTAATGACATGTGGAATATGCTGTATGTTTGTGTAAAGTTATTTTGTTTATACTCGGGCAACTTCTCATATGGATTTATTTATGTATTTTGTTTCATTCTCTAAATCCAAAATGCACTACTTTATAAAAGCTAACATTTCTTTTCCCTTTCTTTTTTTCTTGTGAAAAGGGTAGGTGTCATAAGCTTAGGCTTCAGTCTACACATTTTGGTCCTTGGTTTTTAGTTAAAATTCTGTATATATACACCAAAAAATGTATATATATTTTTTTTTACACTGATGATTTACACCTGTACTTTGGGTTATTTGTGTTGTGGAAATTAAAAGGACCAATAAACTAAACTAAACTAAAAAAGAAAAGAGGAGGCGCTACCCTCTGCCACGACTGTGTGACTGCTCACTTGTCTGAGGGTGAGAACTGAACCACAGACTGAGATTCTGTCCCTCAGCCAAGAATAATTAGTATTCATGAATAACTAATGAAGTTACTGCTGATGTCTTGTTCAGTGGACGCCACTCGCTGACTCCGGAGCGTCTCTGGGGAGCTGCAGAGCTCAGAAAAGACTTTAGTAAAACAGAGACATGCTTCCTGTCATGCTGGGAAATGTTTATGTCCATCTTGTGACAGTTCAGGGAGTTTATTGTGTCAGTTACTGTGATTGAAACATCTTTTCTTTTATTTCAATATTAATCATGATTAAAACAAGAAGACATTTTAATTATGATGCAGGATGCTGCTTGTGACATTTTTTGCACAATTCTGAGGCTGGCTGTGATTGAACATGGTATTGCAGCCGTTTCCACTCGAGGACTGATCTTCCGAGGTATTCAATTTCATTACATTAGCAAAGAAGATGATAATAAACCCAGCATGTCACCGTAGTTAGCAGAACTCTTCTTCCTAATTTGCCAATGTTGTTTCGCTTTTGTAAATCCTAGTAAGTCAGTGTTAATTTTATTTTACTTTGATGTTAAATGAGTTATAAACACTAAAAATTGTAAACAAAAAGAGAATGAAATGATTTGCAAATCTCATAACTCTGTGTTTTATTCACAGTTGAATGTAGGAAATAAAGCAAACGTTTAAGTCTGATACATCCTATTGAAGTTCAAAATGTAATCAATGAATTGAAGAATGACTGTGGATCTGGTCCAGACGGCATTAAGACAAAATTTATTAAATTAGCAGCCCATATTTTAATGTATTCCCTCTGTGACTTATACAGCCTTTCCTTATTAACTTACTCCACTACACAAGGGAGGTGATACAAACAAAGTCAATAATTACCGCCCAATCTCCATTATCAACTCCATCGCAAAGATCTTTGAAAAATTCATATTCAATCAAATATCACAATATATTACTGAAAACAATATTTTGTCTCCATGCCAGTCCGGTTTCAGATCAAATTTCTCAACAACCACAGCTCTTCCAAAATTCACAAATGATACACTTACAGCTTCTGAAAAGGGTAAACTCACTGGTTCAATATTTCTGGATCTCACTAAAGCTTTTAATATTGTTGATTACTACCTTCTACTGGACAAACTTTACTCAATTGGCATCTGTAGAAACTCTCTTCTTTGGTTCAACTCATATCTCCATAACAGAGTGTGTTAACCTTAATGGAATCCAATCCAAATACACAATTGTTGAGAAGGGAGTACCACAAGGCTCATCCCTTGGACCACTCCTTTTCTCCATTTTTATTAATGACCTCCCAAAAACCTGGTCCAACTGTCAAATACATTTAAACGCAGATGACACAGTAATATATAAATCCGGTAATAATACATCAGTAATTGAGAGATCCTTACAAAGTGAATTTTCTACTGTTCATAATTGGCTATCATCTAATAAACTCTTGTAAAACAAAAATAAATCATGTTCAATGTTGTTTGGTACCAGATTAGGCCTTGGAAATAACGCAGATCCGTACGACCGCGTACGCCATTCGTATCCTGCGTTCATTTGACGCGTCGACGTGCACGTTCTCCAAAAGACACTGAACGCGTACGCAACCTGCAGTTCTTGATGTGGCCATGAGGGGCGCTGGTCCCGGTCAGATACCAGCTGGTCCCGGTCAGATACCAGCTGGTCCCAGTCTGATACCAGCTGGCCAAGTGACGACTGTCGCTGGCGCCGTTTCCTTTGCCGAGATCGCAACCAAAGCAATGTTATAATCTCCTCTTCATCCAATGTTGTAATGTTAACTTATTTGTTGTTCTAATCTGCTACTGCTACTACCGCTGCTACTAAATATTTAATCCCTTTTCCAACTGTTGCTCTGCTTACTGCCCCCTATCGGTCACCGCTGGTACGACGCGCTCTCCTCACGTACTACGCGAGCAACGTTGCGGTTGGTGGTGCACGCGAACGGACGCGAACGCAAACACAAACAGCAAGTATATCTGGGCTCTAACTCTGAGCTGTTCTGGAGGTTGTTAGCAGCCTCATGGTGGTTGTGGAACTCGTGGTTCTGGTCCTGGTCCACAGGTTGCTGAGTTTTACACTCTGCCGGTAATTCAGCTGCGACCTTCTCCCTTGTCCTCTTTCTCTCTCTCTGTTTCTCAGAGACGGAGAAGGCAGCCGGGCCGTCCCCCTTTACCCGTCGTCGTAGCCTGGTCACATCGTCTCGTTGTGCATGGGTCCCCGTTTTCGCTCGTCGAAGCGTCAGAACGTTTGCAGGTCACTCCATTGTAACACGCGTGGATGAAGGATGCGTTCACTGGTTCTTGGTAGCCAGTAGGCTTTCACGAGCGCAGCTGGCGGGATGCTCCTCGGCTGATGCTAGTCACGCTGATCAGAAATGAAGTGTAGTCCTTACAGAATGTATGGACAGTAGACGTTTCCCTTGTGATGAAAAAGTCGGAGAGAGAGAGATTTGAGAAGCAGACCAGCGTTCCTTGGTGACAGCTGGATAGTTACGCTACGCAGGGGGTCCTGGTGAAGAGCCGCTCTTTTCCCTCCTCTTCTCCGTGTTGACGAGCATGTAGCGTTCGTAGCTCACGGAGAGCTCCGTGGGAGAGGGAAGCAAGTTTGAGAGAAAAGAGGACGAGGTTTCGGTAAGCTGCTGCTATTTAACAACCAGTGGAGTGCTTTTCACGTCAGCAGGGGGGGCAAACTGTAAATCGGGGTCCCTGACCAATGCACTCTCCATGCGTCACTTTCATCCTGACCCCTTTTATTGCCCCTAAGGGTAATAAACTGCAAATCCCGCTGGGCTTTGTAGTCATTCCATAATTTCCTTTGTTTCAAGACCATGCGTTAAGACTAGGGCTGGGGATTGATTCAAATGTCAAGAATCGATTCGATTCTGATTCTTAAGATTCAGAATCGATTATCAAGATTTGAATCGATCCAATTTGATTCGATTCGGATATTGATTTGGATTAGTGTTATTAAAACTGTTTTTTGAGGTGTTGCATGAATTATATGTAGTTATGCAACGTATTAATACTAGTATTATATTGAGATTAAACAGCAAGTATTGCAGCTAATGATGCTGTAAGGACCAATCAGCTCCCAGAATGCTGATAGAACTGCTTTCAGAAACATTGTGGGTCAGAATTATCAAACAGATCCAGGGCAGCAAACAGAGACGAATTAAATCAGTTTTATTTTTTCCCACATTCTGTTTAAAATGTTTCCATTTTCGGTCTATTTCGGTTTTTGATTTTTGAGAATTTGGTTTCTAGCATTTTAATGTAACCCCAAGACAGTATATAAAGTAATGAAATATAGACAATTTATGCAAGTACAACTGAAACTTTAATGTTTTCATACCTTTAAACATATTTAAAGGCAAAAACATGTTAGTAGTTATTTTTCTATAATATGTGTAATATGAGAATCGATTTAGAATCGGAAAATTGATTTTTTCAACACAGGCCTAGTTCAGTCTATTTCAATTCAATTCAATTCAATTCAATTTTATTTATATAGCGTCTAATACAACAGATGTTATCTCTAGACGCTTTCCAGAGATCCAGGGTGGGGAGGGGGACCGAGACCGCAGGCCAGAACGCAGCTCTCGAGGCTCCGGCCTGCAAACATGCACAAAACAGAAAAAAGGGGGGCCGGCACAAGAAACTACAGGAGCGATGGACAAAAACGATAGCTATGAGATATTTATAATAAATAAAAATGGAAATGGAGAAGAGAGGAAGGGAAAAGGAGAGGAGAAGAAGGGTGAGAGGCACCGCCCAGTGGATCATGTCGGTGCCCCCCTGCAGCATAAATTTTAAATTGGATTCTGAATTTTACAGGTAGCCAATGGAGCAACGCTAACACTGGAGAGACGTGGTCTATGTCTTAAAATTGAGGCTGGTCTCAAGAGTTACCTCAGAGCTGGGCCTTTAAGTTGAAATTAAGTCTTCCCATGTCCACATAGGACTGTGGCCAAACACTGCCTGAAAATGATTTATTGTAATTAAAATTCTGTATATTTCTGCAACTTTGTGGTATATTTGACTTTCTTCTTTTCGAGTCCGTTGCAATGTCAGATGTGGTTCTGCCAGTATCTGGCTCAGCTGTTGGGGGGGGGGGTTCCTCCAGGTCCCAGGCTCTGCACTGGGGGGCTATCGGAACCGTAGGTGGGACATTGTCTGCATGTGTCTTCCGCCTGGTAGCTCCAGGCTTTCATGAGAACTTTGCATGTCCCCTGTTCCACTCGTAGTCTGTTGAGGGTCCAGGTCGGCCATGGGAGGTCGTGGCCGCTGGCGAGGCATTCAGTCGGGGTGATTCCTCTTTCCATCCATACATGGGCTTGTGTGTTGAGCTCGTTCCATTCATCTTTCCAGATGCTGGTCCTTGCTGTTTCTTTGGTTGTCTGGAAAGTTGGGACTGTCTCTGGAAACTGGCTCTGTATATCTGACTACATTTGGTATATAAATATGTAGCTTTGTGAAAGATTACAGCAGAAGTGTAAAATGAAAGGAGCATGAGGCTCCTTTTAAGAAATGAGACTCATTAGCTCCACCCTTCGCCACGACGGCCGTTGGGGGTACTGCAGCCAACAGCGAAGCCGGGACGGGAGAACGGGGAGAACGCACATGCAGCGTCATTTGACGTCACATCCGCAGGACAGCGCGGGAAACCTGGCCCCACAATTGCAGCACATTTTGCAGCACACAGCCTGTTCAAGGCAACGGAGAGATACGCTAGAGGGCTCATTCGTTTTGGTTTGGAACGCTTCATCTGACATTATTACTAGAAAACTTAAAACGTATACAAATTTTTTTCATAAATCCTGCCACAATCCTGCCACATGCTCCTTTAAGTACAGTAATCCTTGGCTATAACGCGGTCCACATTTCACGACTCGCTGCTTCGCGTATTTGCATTGTGCATCGTGTTCTGCATTCTGATTGGCTAAACAGTCTCTGCTTCTTCACTTCCTGTGTCAATAACGTTGGTTGCTTAGCAACAAGCTGAGAACGGCCAATGAGCTTCAGCAGCAGCTCAAGAACAGGAACTTTCATGAATCGTTCATTACAGTCTCAGATATAATCCATGGTGGCATGTCGGTTTATAAGAATCTTTTTGTCCAGAAGAAAAAAGAGCGACAACGAAACATAACTATGTTCTTCTCTGGAAAAAACACACCTGCACCGCGGCTTTAGAAGAAAAAGACGTTACAGAGCAAGTCAGGATGCAGCAGCATCAGAAGAGCAGGGAAATACACGCCAGTCACAATTTGTCCTACTGTACTTATTGTATTTTTTTTTCATAATCATTTTTCATTTTCTCCCGTTCAAATCCAATTAATCGGGTCGTGGTGGGGCGGGGCTCATCTACGCAATTTAAAGCCTTGTATAATAATAATTAAAAAAAAAAGGTTGCTACTTTGCGGATTTCACTTATCACGGATTCTTTTTGGAACGTAACCCCCTGCGTAACTAACTTTTTCCCTTTTAGAGGAAATCTTTTCATGTAGTGAAAACCGAAACCCTCTTGTCATCTTGAGTTTTATAGATTTTTAATTCAGAAGGAATGTTTTGGCAGACTTTGCAAATTGGCCATTTTGTTACATTTCGTCACATTTGTATCACGGTGTGCTGAAGTAGAGAAACATCTAAAACGTGCAGGACACTGGCCCACGAGGACCGGAAGTGAAGACCAGGGAGCTGGTGATCACAAGCAAGACGTGCCTGGGATAATGAAAAAATATTTTTAGTAGTAGTAGTTTTACAATCATGTACAATATATACGTTTGCATGTTGAATACTGGAGTGATGGGTCATCATTTTCTCCTGCAGGGGCATCCTCCCTTACAGACTCTGAGATAAATATTTAAATGTCTTACTAGAAGTAAATGGCCCGCTTCATCTTTTATTCCTTTTAAAATTATGCAGCCAAGTTTTAAATTCCAAAATATTAGTATTTCTGCTCTGTGGTGATATATTCGGATGGGTTGACCCTCATAACATGTACAACAGGGGTGGCCAATGCTGGTCCTCCACGCCCCTATCCAGCGTGTTTAGGAGGTTTCCCCTGACCATGACCATTAATTAGAATCAGCTCTAGACCAGGGGTCTCAGACTCCAGTCCTCAAGGGCCGCAGGTTTGCTGTCCTCCAGGTTTTCATATGTTTCACGTCTTAAACACATCCGATTTAAATTCAAATGTTCATCCAGGTCTGCATAAGTCTGTTAATGACAGTCATTTCTACCAGGATGTGCTGGAGCAGGAACATCTAAAACCTGCAGAGCACTGGGCCACTCATGTTACAGAAGGTACATAATTTTTGAATGAACCACGTTATTAGGGCCCGAGCACTGACAGTGCGAAGGCCCTATTGTATCTGTAGAAATTTTTCTCGTTTTTGTTTTTGTTTTTATCCTCGTTTTTCTTCTGACGAAATGAGGGCCTTTTTCCCCCTAAACGTGCCCCAAAAGTTACCAAATTTTGCACAAAAGCCAGGCCTGGCGAAAAATGTGATATTTAATGGTTTGCATTAATGGGCGTGGCCTAATGGCTCAACAGCGCCCCCTAGAAAACTTTGTGCCTCAAGCCCCACAATACGGTTTGACGTACATGCACGAACATCGGTACACACCTGTCTCATGTCACAACTTAAAGAAAAGTCTCTTGGCGCCATGGTTGAAACCCAACAGGAAGTCGGCCATTTTGAATTAATCGTGTAATTTTGGCACAATTTATGCCATTTCTTCGGCCGTTAATGCGGCCAGAACCGTAACGTGCACCCAGGTGTGTTGTACATCAAAATGTGCGTCTCCATCCTGCAACGACGCGCATTACTTTTCTCAGTCAAACGTGTTACCGTGGCGACGATAGACGCCAAAAAGCGCGCCCCCCCCCTTCATCTGATTGGTCCATATTTGATAGTTCCTATTTTCTGGCATAACTTTTGAATGGTTTGACATAAAGACTCGTGGGTGGTGTCATCTGACTCAGTTTTGAGTCCTTGAACATAATTGGTGCAACTTAGCCCCGCCCCTTCTTCTGATTGGTCGATATCTGATAGTTCCCACTTTCTGCCATAACTTTTGAATGGTTTGATACAGAGAGTTGTGGGTGGTGTCATCCGCTAAATGTCCAGGCCTGAAGAATCTACATGTAAGTCATACAAGCGCTTCCATTGCAGCCTGAATGTGCACAAGGGTGCGACGGCCCATTCATTGCTGCTTGCAGCTTTAATTATTGTTGTTTATTGTGTTATAACTACAGATCTTGAGAGGACGAGAGTAAATAGTTTGTAGGTGGGAGATAGTAAAATGAAAGACATATGCAATATGATGGTGATTAAATGATATATAAGGAATTCCTATTGGAAATAAATCAAATTACACAACAGATGCAGAGTGCAAAGAATCCAGTTTCTACACTGCAGTAAATAATGAAAAGCAATTCAATGAAAACTAAATTTGTTGCTGGAGTTGGTATTGGCTGGTTGCTGGTTTCCAGCAGTGTTGCTGTGTTGTGACTACTATCCCATAAGGAACAATGAGCCATGATGCCTTATTGGCTTCTATGGCATAAAATTGTACATTCATCGTTTTGCTTTCACAAAACTCGGAAAAAGTTGTGAGAATTAAAATATATATGGATTCTCATACTGATTTTCTTTGGAGCAGGTATGCAACATTGTCTTTCCACCTTAACTTATTTTCATTTGTTAATATGCATCAATTTGATCATTTTTTACATTTTAGGCTTGAATTCAATTCAATTTTATTCATATAGTGTCAGGCAGGGCGCCAGGATTTTTTCTCTCCCGGTGCTAAGGGGGAGCTTGACTGATACGTCGGGTTGCTAAGAAAATTATTGATTTTCATGACTTCAGTTACGTTACTTGGCATTTGTTGGATTATCTGAAATTTTCTGTGCAACTGTTTTGTCAAATTTGCCTATAATTTGTAAAAGTTCACAACAATGTAACCTGTCAATCACAACAATGTAACCTGTCAATCACAACCATGGAACCTGTCAATCACAACGGTGGAACCTGTCAATCACAACAATGTAACCTGTCAATCACAACCATGGAACTCGGCGGCGGCACTGATGGAATTATGCGCCTGTTTTCCAAGGGTAACACTGGGATAGGGGGGGAGGAGAAAAAAAATACATCTTCACATTGAATATCATACAATACACAATATCAAGTTGCAAAAAAACACCTCGCAGACACGAAGCACAGACGTCACAGGACTTGCATGTGGGTGATTGGGGGTGGGCAAGTCGGGGGGGGGGGGGGGGTGGTCCCGGCACAGTTCATCCAAGTGAGGGCCGGGTAGCTGGCGCTCAAACCCGGACGTCCTTGTCGGGAGGGGCTGATAAGAGAGGGAGCCAGGAAGGCGGTTGGATGGGGAGAGGGAGGTGTGTGTGTGTCAGTGTGTATGTGAACGCGGTAAGACCGACGACCTTTCTCCCCGAGAGTAGCCAAGCGTCCTTGATGTTATCGAACAGCGGTACAGTTCTGGGAGTCAGGATCCTCAGATGTTTTGGGAAGGGGGAGGGTTAGGTTGGGTGCAGAGCGTCATGTTTACATTCCTCCTGGGAGATTATAGCGGAGAGGCTTGCCAGCCGCTCCTTCAAGGCCAAAAACTAATCAACAATTTGCAGGCAGCTCGGTAATTTTCCGTCTGCTTTTTCCTTCTGGATCCTCAATCAATCAATACTCCGCTCAGACGAATTTGTGATCAGTCCCCGCCAAGCCGGGTGCCCAGCTTCTCCCAGGTTTTCTCCATCTTGTTATAGAGCTCAAAGACCCCTGCTAGCCTACGATTCTGTTCAAGAATCGCATCCAGCTTGCGGCCCTGCTCTCCCAGCATTACAGTCTGAGTGCTGAGTCCCGTGCTCAATCCTTCAGCAGCTTCGGGCAGCTCAGAGAGGGCCAGAACGGCCCCCGCAGCCTTCCGCGATTGTCGATAGGCCAGGAAGATCCCCACTCCAATTAGGAGAAATCCTGCTATCATAAATCCAATTATGAAGGCGTCCTCAACATCCTCAACAGATAAAATTTTGAGGCACAAAGGGCGCCAGTTCTTATAGGAGTCCATCGTATAGCCAGCAAAAAATGTTCCGTCGGGGCAGGAGGGCTCCCTTACCCCCTGGCTTCTTGTTGCAAAAATTTGGTCAATGGTACTGAGGGTCCAGTTAATCAATTCCATGATTGTAGAGTTTCAGAGGAGTGAAAAGGAGAGACTCTGAAGACAAGACAGGACAAAAAGCAGCAGGGCAGACACAACAATGTAACCTGTCAATCACAACCATGGAACCTGTCAATCACAACCATGGAAACTGTCAATCACAATGATGGAACCTGTCAATCACAACCATGATGGAACCTGTCAATCACAACAATGGAACCTGTCAATCACAACCATGGAACCTGTCAATCACCACCATGGAACCTGTCAATCACAACAATGGAACCTGTCAATCACAACCATGGAACCTGTCAATCACCACCATGGAACCTGTCAATCACAACCATGGAACCTGTCAATCACAACCATGATGGAACCTGTCAATCACAACCATGGAACCTGTCAATCACAACCATGGAACCTGTCAATCACAACCATGATGGAACCTGTCAATCACAACCATGGAACCTGTCAATCACAATTATGGAACCTGTCAATCACAACAATGTAACCTGTCAATCACAACAATGTAACCTGTCAATCACAACCATGATGGAACCTGTCAATCACAACCATGGAACCTGTCAATCACAATTATGGAACCTGTCAATCACAACCATGGAACCTGTCAATCGCAACCATGGAACCTGTCAATCACAACCCTGGAACCTGTCAATCACAACCATGGAACCTGTCAATCACAATTATGGAACCTGTCAATCACAACAATGTAACCTGTCAATCACAACAATGTAACCTGTCAATCACAACCATGATGGAACCTGTCAATCACAACCATGGAACCTGTCAATCGCAACCATGGTGGAACCTGTCAATCACAACAATGTAACCTGTCAATCACAACCATGGAACCTGTCAATCACAACAATGTAACCTGTCAATCACAACCATGGAACCTGTCAATCACCACCATGGAACCTGTCAATCACAACAATGGAACCTGTCAATCACAACCATGGAACCTGTCAATCACAACAATGTAACCTGTCAATCACAACCATGGAACCTGTCAATCACAACAATGTAACCTGTCAATCACAACCATGGAACCTGTCAATCACCACCATGGAACCTGTCAATCACAACAATGGAACCTGTCAATCACCACCATGGAACCTGTCAATCACAACAATGTAACCTGTCAATCACAACCATGGAACCTGTCAATCACAACAATGTAACCTGTCAATCACAACCATGGAACCTGTCAATCACAACCATGGAACCTGTCAATCACAACAATGGAACCTGTCAATCACAAAAATGGAACCTGTCAATCTCAACGATGGAACCTGTCAATCACAACGATGGAACCTGTCAATCACAACGATGGAACCTGTCAATCACAAAGATGGAACCTGTCAATCACAAAGATGGAACCTGTCAATCACAACCATGGAACCTGTCAATCACAACAATGGAACCTGTCAATCACAACGGTGGAACCTGTCAATCACAATGATGGAACCTGTCAAAGGTTTTAAGTTTAGTTTTAAAGGTGGAGGTGGTGTCAGCCTCCTTAACCCAGATTGGAAGTTGGTTCCAAAGTAATGGTGCCTGATAGCAGAACGCCCGCCCTCCAAATCTACATTTGGATACTCTAGGAACTACGAGTAAACCTGCACTCCGAGAGCGGAGAGCTCTGCCAGGAACATAAGGCACTATCAGGTCTTGCAAATATTGCAGAACTAAGCCGTTTTGGGCCTTATACGCAAGTAATAAAATTTTTAATTGGATTCTGAATTTTACGGGTAGCCAATGGCTGGAGCCTATTCAGCAAATTACTTGGACATGCTGCTAACAACACATTACAGTAATGTAGTCTAGAAGATACAAACGCATTAACTAGTTTTTCGCATCACTCTGCGAGAGGATTTTCCTAATCTTTGCAATATTACAGAGATGGAAAAATGCTATTTTACAAATCTGATTAACATATGATCACACACACATCACAACGACGGAACCTGTCAATCACAACGACGGAACCTGTCAATCACAATGGTGGCACCTGTCAATCACAACTATGGAACCTGTCAATCACAACCATGGAACCTGTCAATCACAACCATGGAACCTGTCAATCACAAAAATGGAACCTGTCAATCACAACGATGGAACCTGTCAATCACAACTACAGAACCTGTCAATCACAGCGATGGAACCTGTCAATCACTGTGATGGAACCTGTCAATCACAACCATGGAACCTGTCAATCACAACGTGGAACCTGTCAATCTCAACGGCAGCCTTGGCTCTGTTAGAGGAACCTGCTGATGCAGGACCAGTAGTGAGTCTTCAGGGACCATGTAAACTTGCTGGTCCAGGATAAAGACACTATCTTTGTTATTAATCCGGAGATGAATGCATGTAAATGAGGAGATCTCACCCCTAGTTCGGAGAAGACTCGATTCAGCTGTAATAGACCAAACATCGATTACGTGATTTGTTTTCTGAAGAGCAGTTTTGAGCGGAAGGATGGCTGGATGGACGGATAAGCTTTATTTCAGACTCTTCAGTCAATATCAAATCACAAAATAATGAAATAGAATACATTCTTTAAACAAAAAAAAACATTACAGCTTATAAATGACAAGAATTTAAAATATAGACAGATCTTTTCCAATGTCTCCAGAAACATGATTCGTACTTTATAATTAGATTATTGGGAATAATTCTCAGATATATGACCATATATACCTCAGCACAGCTAGACACATGCGTACATTTGGAGATACAAGCGTGCACCTGTGTGTCCCGGGAACTTAAGCTCTGAATGCATCATTAGAGGCCCCCTGAAGCGTTTTCAGTTTCCCTGTAACAACACCAGAGAGGAGCCTGGTAGCCTGGCATGAACGTTTAATATCATCTGATCATCCGCACAAAGAAAATAAAGAACATACACTCCTGGTACAGCATGCAGCCATGTTGCTCTGGATTAAATCATATCCATGCCATGCAAAGGGTGGATGTTTTTTAAAAGGAAGATGTTTACTTTTTCTATGTCAGAATATCATCAGTTGTTGCTTTTGGGACCAAAGGACGTGTTTTCAATTCAATTCAATTCAATTAGATTCCATTTTATTTCTATAGCGTCTAGTACAACAGAAGTTGTCTCTAGGATCTTTCCAGAGACCCAGAACATGAACATAAACCCCGGAGCAATTATTACATAAACATAACATAAACAATGGCAGGTAAAAACTCCCCTAGTGGGAGAAAAATCTTAAAGGGGACCTATTATGGCATTTAATGTATATTTTAAACAGGCCTTGAATGTCTTAAAAACAATCTAAAGCTTGTTTTTTCTACATAAATCAGAAATTCAGCCTGTGGCCCATGTCTCTAGTTTTACCGTTTCTAACCTCTTCTCTGTGAGTGATTCTGAGGGGCGGGGCTATGATAATGAGGCTCTGTGCTGATTGGCTGCTTGAATGACGTTTAACAGGGGAGGGACAAAGCCTCTCCGGGGAGAAGAGTCGGCTGCGTACACTATTAAAGCATGTCCCATGCCAGGGAGCTTCTGCAACAAAATCAATTCCATTGCTTTATTTTTTTGTATTGTACTGTCCTAACTGGCTGCGAGTGTAACGGTTTCAGTGTGGACAGAGAGAGTTTAATGGTTTCAGTGTGGACAGAGAGAGTTTAATGGTTTCAGTGTGGACAGAGAGAGTTTAACAGTTTCAGTGTGGACAGAGAGAGTTTAACAGTTTCAGTGTGGACAGAGAGAGTTTAATGGTTTCAGTGTGGACAGAGAGAGTTTAACAGTTTCAGTGTGGACAGAGAGCGTCCGATGTCACACAGCTCGACGCGATAGTCGGACGCTCTCATTCAGTTACACCCTGTAAACGGATCTTAAGCCTGAATTACGGTTCTGCGTTAAATCGACGCGTACCCTACGCTGTAGGCTCTGCGTTGGTGTAACGCGGAACCATAAATCAGCCTTACGTCACCTCGTCTTCACACAGGAAGATTTAATTGAATTCTAAACAGGTACACCACAGTTACTCAGATTCCTCATCATTTCATATGTTACAAGACAAATGAATCATGTTAACTGTAAATAAATCACAACACTGAATTTTCACAAATGGCAATTTTATTGTTAAAAAAATAAGAACATAAGTAGTATTTAAATAACATTTATGCACTATTGCTGGCTCAAGGAAGGACCGTGCGTCTTCTGAAGGTGTCGTTGAACAGCTTCATGTGCATTGCTTGGAAGATCTGAAACCATAAACAGAAGAAAAATGTATTACTAATAGAGCTCCGCTGTTACCTAACACTCCGTTAGGGAACACTGGGGCCCGGAGCCCGGGGCCCGGGGCCCGGGGCCCGGGGCTCCTCACCGGTCTGGTCCGTGAGCAGACCGGTGAGTGGTGAGTGGCCTCTGGTGCTCCGGAGCTAAGCTAAATACTTAGCTCATGCAAAGATCATACTTGTAGACAAATATAAATAACATAAAAAAATAACGTTACTTACCGCTGACTCGTGTGCAGTTGCCGGGTCCGTGCTGTTGGAACTGATCCTTTTATGAGGGTAAATGTCGATGCAAAACCTCATTTTTACTGTCCCTCGCTGTGGAAACAGTGGGGACATTGGGAACAATGGCGGATGCTCCGACCACATGTCCGACCGGCGTAGTTAGTTGTGGGCGTGGTTTCAGCAGCGGAGGCAAACCTATGGAAATGAGCGCCTATCGTAACGATAGGCGCAGATTTTGAACGGCTCGTAGAAGTCACATGACACTGGGGGATTCAGCCGGGCTGGGGGTTCAGACCTTGCAGAATTTCAAGGGATTTCATCTTTCCTGTGTTGGCAGGGTGAGGGGAGACCACTTTATATATGTTAAAACAAGAAAAAATGTGTTTTTCATAATAGGTCCCCTTTAAGTGGCAAGAAAAGCTCCCCTTTAGGAGGGAAGAAACCTGGACCAGGACCTGGATCATAAGAGGGGAACCTCCTGCTGAAGACCAGCTGGGCAGAGCAGGAAAAGAGAGAACAGACAGAGAGAATGAAGAACAGAGAGAGACATTCAGTGCATGTAAGATGATAATAAAGCGTAATAAACTCAATTTAGACAACTGATGTCAACAGCTGAGTGTCATGATGATTTGATGCAACTTTCATTAACCATTAAAATATTTCAATGAATCTTCATTAAAACACATAATTAAGAAGGATCAATGATGCTTCTTTCCTTAACAATCTGTCCATCCTTTTACCAGTGTCTCAGTGTCTCAAGGTCTTAAGCCCCAGATATACTTGCAGTTCATGTATGTATCATGGCTGCCACGCGTATCCTGCATCCATTTGGGGCGGCAGTAGCTCAGGTGGTAGAGCGGGTCGTCCAATGATCGGTAGGTTGGCGGTTCGAATCCCGCTCCGTCCCAGTTGCTGTCGTAGTGTCCTTGGGCAAGACACCTTACCCACTTTGCCCTGTTTGAATGTTTGGTGGTGGTTGGAGGGGCCGTTTGGCGCAATATGGTAGCCACGCTGGGTACCTTGAAGGGCACTATATAAAACCAAGCCATTATTATTAGGGCCCGAGCACTGACAGTGCAAAGGCCCTATTGTATCTGTAGGAATTCTTATCCTTTTTTTATTTTTCCGACAAAATGAGGGCCTTTTTGCCCCCCTAAACATTCCCCAAAAGTCACCAAATTTTGCATGCAAGTCAGGCCTGGTGATAAATTTGATATTAAATGGCTCAACAGCGCCCCCTAGAAATCTTCGTGCCTCAAGCCCCACAATAGGGTTTGACGTACATGCCCGAAAATTGCTACACACCTGTATCATGTCGCAACTTAAAGAAAAGTCTCCTGGCACCATGGCCGAAACCCAACAGGAAGTCGGCCATTTTGAATTAATCGTGTAATTTTGGAGCAATTTATGCCATTTCTTCGGCCGCTTCTTCGCCCGAACCGTAACGTGCACCCAGGTGTGTTATACATCAAGATGTACATCTCCATCCTGCGACAACGCGCATTACTTTTCTCAGTCAAAAGCGTTACCGTGGCGGCGCTAGACGCCAAAAAGCGCGCCCCCCCTTCATCTGATTGGTCCATATTTGATAGTTCCTACTTTCTGCCATAACTTTTGAATGGTTTGACATAAAGACTCGTGGGTGGTGTCTTCGGACTTGGTATTGAGTACTTGACCTTCATTGGCATGAATTAGCCCCGCCCCTTCATCTGATTGGTCGATATCTGATAGTTCCTACTTTCTGCCATAACTTTTGAATAGTTTGATATAGAGAGTCTTGGGTGGTGTCATCCACTAAATGTCCAGGCCTGAAGAATCTACATGCAAGTCATACAAGTGGTTCCAGCACGCCTGAAGGTGCACAAGGGTGCGAGGGCCCGTTCATCGCTGCTTGCAGCTTTAATTATTATTATTATTTGACTCGTCGACGTGCACATTCTCAAAAAGACACTGAATGCGTACGGTACCTGCAGTTCTCGCACTGCAAGTATATCTGGAGCTTTACCCCTCAAAGGTCTGGGTCTCCAACTACTGCTTTGCTCTGAGACTTTATAATGATTTACTCCCCTCCGTCCCTCATGTCTGCTCACGCCCATATGATCTGCTCTAGGCACGTTTTTAATAAAGGTTGCCTCACAATACTTCTGCCTATCTGTTCTAGTTCAGTATTCAGATTTCATCGTATTTCAATTCTTTTCTACGACCTTTTCTGTAGGTGAACGTCTCTCTTGTTTATCACTACTATCTGCTTCAATACTGTCTTTAGTGTGTCTTTAATATGTCCTTCTTCACGTTTATAATTCAGCAGGTCCTCTCAACTCATTTTTGTTGAAACTGTAAAAGCCCGATTTAACCTTTAAACAGTGTTTCACTCTTGAATTTGCAAAGGCACAACGGTCTTTCTCCGCTCGCAGCTCTTCTCTTCTCGGAGCCGTTTTTCTCTGCTGCTCCAGAAATAGCAGCAGTTATCTCAGGATTAGAGTCCTGAGCCAACTGGCTTAAGTTCACCACTTTCAGTTTCTTTCTCATTTAAAATGTTTCATTTGTTCCAGCTCTCCATCTCTCCTCTCCGCCTCTGCGCTCCGTCAGTTTCTGCCCCGCCGCTACCGTATCGGCTGGCGATCACTTCTTTCCCTTCCTCGTCAGAATCCAGATCAATACATGACTCTGCTCCCCTCCCCAGATACAGCCCAGCGCCTTCATCAACGCAACACCCCCCCTGCTGCTCCTCCTCCTCCTCCTCCTCTTCCTCCTCCTCCTCCTCTTCTTCCTCCTCCTCCTCCTCCTCCTCCTCTTCCTCCTCCTCCTCGTCTTCCTCCTCCTCCTCTTCCTCTTCCTTTTCCTCCTCCTCCTCCTCTTCCTCCTCCTCCTCCTCCTCCTCCTCCTCCTCCTCTTCCTCCTCCTCTTATAGATGAACTTCTCATTCACTGCCTGCGTGGTTTATAGTGATTATTTTCACTCTTCATATCATAGTTTCAGTTCCTGTTACTTCTCTCTCCTGCACACGTATTAAATCTCTTTAGTGAGCACCGTGTTCCATTAATATTTCACTGTTCCCACTTCACAGGCCTGATGATAAAATCCAGAGATTGAATATAACACCTGACTTTGTTTCTAAATCATTAACACACACACACACACACACACACACACACACACACACACACACACACACACACACACACACACACACACACACACACACACACACACACACACACACACACACACACACACACACACACACACACACACACACACACACAGACACACACACACACACAGAGCGGATGCATGTATGAGATGTAAAACATGCAGGACAGGTACAAGGTTGTTCATAGATTAAACTTCTCCAAGACAAAACTATGGAAGCGTATTGCATTCACTGGAGAAAAAACTAATGTGCTGTTTTTCTGAATTAACCAGATTCCTCACAACTTGCAAGAATCTGTCATTCACTTGAGAGCTGGATTTCATGGAAGCAAACATGTTCCTGTCCAGTTTAATCCAGTTTTATTTTGCTTTTGGCTTGAAACATTGGGAGATACTCTTGCCTTTAACTTATATAGATGGTATTGTTATTAGTTTGTCGACTTTGCGCAGGCACCTCAGGACTTTGTCCAGGTCACGCAGGTTGTAAACAGAGCAGATTTTTTTTTCATTAAAACTTTTCAATTCAAATCAATTTTATTTATATAGCGTCTAATACAACAGATGTTGTCTCTAAACGGTTTCCAGAGATCCAGAACATGAACATGAACATAAACATAAACATAAACCCCAGAGCAATTATTATCCAAACAGTGGCAAGGAAAAACTCCCCTTTAGGAGGGAAGAAACCTTGAGCAGGACCAGGCTCATAAGGGGGGAGCCTCCTGCTGAAGGCCAGACCGGGGGAGTCAGGGACGTCATCAGCACAGCAGTCATGTGGAAGCAGCAGCGGGATGACCAGAGGGGGGGGGGGGGGGTGCAGGCAGGCGGAAGCAGCAACAGCAGACAACCACGTAGGCAGGTGGAAGCAGCAACGGGATGACCGGGGATGGGGGGGGGGACACAGGCCAGAACCTTTCTCGGAATTCTGAGATAATTAACTCGTTAATTCAGAAAAACTGTGGATTTGGTGACACCGTTGTAACTATTTTCTGCCCCTCCTCAGTTTAATTTAATTTATATATATAATTTTATTTATTTATTTATTTATTGTTTTGTTTTTGTTTATTGTGTTTGATTGTGTCTTTGTCTACTTATCTTTGTTGTTGCCTTAATCCTGATTTAAGGTTCTGCGTTAAACCAACGCAGAGCCTACGCCGTTGCCGGGACGCCGTCGTGAACCCTTCAGACTTCTCCGTCACTCCATTTCTCCACGGTGCAGTACCCCCCAGAGTGCTAGTTGATACTTTGTTTAGCTTCCGGCTTTTCCGGTCACAGTCTGATTTCCGATTTCGATTTCTGATATCCGCATGTAAACGTATGTTTACGTGCAGCAAAGAGATCAGATTTCTGATGGTATCAGATAAACATCCAGAAGACCCAATCACTTGTCTGAGTTTACATGCTGTTCAGAGAATGGGATAAATGTCCAGAGCATGGCTGACTCCGTGACGCTATGGCCGCGTTCAGACTGCAGGCAAATCTGATTCATATCTGATTCCTTCTCATATCCGATTTTCAGGGCTGACTGTCCATACTGTTTTTAGCAAGTGTCCAAATCGGATATGGCTCTGTTCAGACTGGGCCACATCATTGACTGATCTGACGGGTTGCCGTAGCAACGACGTCGGAGCGGAGGCGTCGCCCAGCGCGTGTATTGTGTGAAGTCATGTAATTGCGACATCAAAAACAATAACAATATGGAGCCAGCTCACATGCTGTTCCATACCTGTAAAGCTGGGCATACACTGTGCAATATTTTAAATCGTTTGACACTGCCCCATCTCACTCTAATCCTCCCGTCGGACCTCTGTTACTGGAACTCGAGGCTGGTTTTGGGGCAGGGGTAGACGCACCCAAACGTGCGTCCTGCCCATCAAAGATTTATATATATATAAAAAAAAACAAAAACATCAGTACCATTTCTGATTGGGTCGGCACTGCGCATCATTTTTAGACATAACAATGAACGCATACAGCAAAAGTTGTGTGATCGGCGGAGGGACCCGGCGTCCCAGCAAAATGAGAAACAGAGAAAGGTGTTCAGAACAAAACCACCAGCAAACTAACAAACCAACCAACAAAGCTGAGAGTTAACAAAACGAACCAGCAATGAACAACTGGCAGCTGATGAGCTGACGGGCTGCAGGTTCAGGCTCTCAGCGCGACTGAAGGCTGATTTATGGTTCCGCGTCACACCAACGCAGACCTGCGGCGTAGGGTACGCGGCGACACGCACCGTACGTGGAAATGCGGTCTTTTTTTTCTGCTATTAAAACATGTGACATCAGAGATTGTACATGCTCTCTGTGAAAGGATGAGTAGCTCCACAACTGGAAATGGGCGGGTGGTTTGGAGCGTCTGGGACAGTCATATCCGATCTGAGTGTTTGGAGCTGTTCAGACTGAGACGCATCTGCCCAAATGCGATATGAAACTACCTCCCGGAGGTGGTTTCCATCTGGTTTGCAAAAATCGGATCTCATGCAGTTTGGGACTGTTCAGACTTCAAAAGAGTTAAAAATCGGATATTTGCCTGCAGTCTGAACGCGGCCTATGTGGCGCTGTAACCATGGTAACCATGGTAACCATTTCAACAAAGCCACTTCCGGTTGACGGTTGTTTTGTTTGGCGCCAATTTTACTCCTTCCGTATATTTTTCCACTTTATTTTGATCTGCTCCGGTGTCCTGATGAAGCTTCTGCCATCTCTTTCACCATCTTTTTAAAGGTGTTTAAACAACGATTTGCAAGGCACTGACACTGAATCCCTGGTTGCTCCTGGTTGTCAGGCCAGCGCCGTTGTATGGCAGCTCTGCCGACAACTGGTGTGTGAATGTGTGTGTGTGTGGGTGAACGTCTACAGTGTAAAGCACTTTGGGGCTGTAGGAGTACAGCTGGAAAGCGCTGTATAAGTGTAAGCCATTTACCATTTACCATTTAACTATTTAACACGCGCCGTCTCCTTTCACTGCAATATCCGATGTCTCCGTATACATGACGTTAACATTCCGACTGTGAACGAATTATGTAGGTGTTGCTATCTGATTATTAAATGTCCGAAATAGGCCCGAAGAAGAAAAGAGCACTGAAAGTTTACTACTGCTTCACGAACCGGAACTGGAAATGTGTTGCTAGCAAGCAAACCAATCACAGCCCTCTCGGTCTGCGTTGGGTCGTAGCTCCAGTTGTTGGGAGGTGCAGGTCAGGCTACGGTGTAGCTACGGAGAGACTCCCGCGTAGCCGCGTACCCTACGGTGTAGGTTTAACGCAGAACCAGAAGTCAGCCTTCACAGTCCTGTGTGATTGCTTCTGTTTGATGTAAAAAATTTATAAATAAAATGTAAAAAAAAACAAAAATAAAGATCCAGGGTTCAGAAACACTGATGTCTCGTTGCTTCAACACGCCTGATTCAACTATATGATGATGTCCAGAACAAAGGCATAAGGAACTAAGCGACTGCTTAGGGCCTCGTGACCACTAGGGGGCAGCCAAGAGTTAAAAAAATAAATAAATAAATAAAATTGTTTAACTTAAAGCGACACTATGTAACTTTTCCACCTTAATCTAATATTTCCAGAGTCATTGTGATGGAACATCAACTTCCAACAGGTTTAATGACACCTCTGTCATGGTCTGAGGGGTCTGTATCGTCTTCACTGGCACTATGTAACTTTGAGGAGCATGGTAGGAACCCTGCCACACTAAAAAACTACAAATCGTTACGACTTTGACTGCTTTACGGCATACGTCACTTCCCCCTCCTTCCCGATTCGCAGTCGAGACGAAAATGGGCGAGGCGTGGAGCTCAGAGCTCCGCAGAAGCTGGTAACCTGTTGCTGCGTCGTGGCTGCAGCAGCTCCACACAACAGACATGGGGAAAAGATCAACAATGGTTTAACTTTTCACCGCTTTCCTGCTCGGAGGCAGAACCACGCAGGCCAAGTATCTGATATAACAAAGTAAAAGAGTGAAAGAGTCGTCGGCTCGCTTGGATCGCGGCTGTAACGACCAAACACCTTCCACACAGTAAAGCCTGAATTATGGTTCTGCGTTAAATCGACGCAGACTTACGGCGTAGGGTACGTGGCGAACGCAACGTACGGTGCGTGTCGCCGCGTTCCCTACGCCGTAGGCTCTGTGTCGATTTAACGCAGAACCATAAATCAGCCTTAAACCACAAACACTCACAGAGACGGGTCAGATCAAAACACGGGTTTTATTCCCCACTTCTCCAGCTAAGCGCAGTTGCTGGCCAGCTCTCTGCGGTGCAATTAACCCCAATCTTCAGATAAAACTAGTTTGTTGAGGAAAAAATATTAACTCTTATTTGTAGCTGCAGAGGAAAAAAATAATCTCACGAGGAAAACAAAAATATTGTTCACGCCTCGGAGCCTCTTCACCATAATATAGCAGTCAAAAAAAAAGAAAAGAGAAGTAAGAAGGATACAAAACATGTACTGTATGTTGTACTACTATTATACAAATTTATTGAAACACATGGCGAGTCAAACATTTACCAAAGCAGCTGCCAAACACTCCTAAACAAGGTAGCCGGAGACGGTGATTGTGCAGAACTGCGGGAGTAATCCCTTATAAAGAGTGGCGCTCCGACCAGGAGCTTCATTCTTTAGTAGGGATTTCATATGGATCCAAAACGTTAATAATCATTATTTTCTCCATATACCGCTCCCTGGCTTCCTTGTTTAAGGTATCCCGGTAAATTCCAGTTCCTTTCCAGCAGTTTAACATCTTTTTTTTTGCGTTCCGTCTGTTCACTTGGTGAAACAGAAAAGCGTCCCGTCTTCTCTCAAAACAAATGCAGCGACGGGACAGGATCTTTCCGGCAGTACGCGCTGGTGCTCATGGGAAACGTAGTGTTCTTTCTGGTAAAACACTACCGCTTTTGTCCAAAAGATGCCGCCAAACTAAGAAAAGCTGAAAGTTACGTTGTGCTGCTTTAATATTTGATTTTGAAACAATTTTTCGTTACCTTGTTTCTGGTACCTCTGTTCATTTACATTATTATTTAAGTATTTGTTGGATTTTATTTGTTTATTTTATTTAATAATGTTCGTTTTTTGTCTGTTTTAATTTATTTTTGTATGGAGAACATATTGGCGAGGTACTGTTTATCTAAGTTGAGTGATTTTAATTATAGTTCTAGTTTTTGTTGTACTTTGTTGTTCCACTTCAAATTGTTGTTGCACATTTCTGTTCCAGTTTATTTAAAACCAAAAATAAAGTAGATAACATGTTTACAGTAAATGATTTATAAATGATCTATTTGATTATTTTGTTTCTTTTACTAGGCCTACACTGTAGATGACACTCAGCATCACACTTACTTAGTACTATATCACTTTAAATATTGAGTGTAAATCAACCCCAGGCTGCTCTTGCAGCTGAATTTACTCCAATTTCAGATTAAAAACTATAGATGGTAAAAACCTGCCAGGCTGACAGTAGGATGATGGAAACAACTCAATATTAATGAAAGATTTTTCTGCAAGTTTGTTAATCTGTTGTAGCTTCCATGGTCGTTCAACGTTTAGATGAAATATGCTTTATTTGTTTAAGTAGAACACCACAGTAAAACATATCTTGCTTGATCTACTTTTAAAAATGAAGGCAACTTTTTCACATGAAATTTTTATGTAGATCAAGAAAGACTAGTCTTTGTATAAACTACTTCATTTTTAGTATGTACAAAATTCATTTGCAAGTAAAGTCAACTTAATTTTGATAAATAAAGTAAACTTAACACAATTAAGACTGTACTTGCAAAATGTATTATTTACATACAAAAAATTAAGTAGTTCATACAAAGACTAGTCTTTCTTGATCTACATAATAATCTCATGCAAAAAGTTGCCTTCATTTTTTTAAGTAGATCAAGCACAATATTTGTAACAGTGCTCTGTTTCCCGGCTCTGTCTCCTTCCAACTTCAAAGATCTCACCTGTAACCCTGCAGGACGTCTTGGCTCTTAGCGCAGGATTTGTTTCCTGGATTTCCCGGACCGGAGTGACCCCACAGTTTCTGATTCTGTTGTTCTTTTTGTTCTGTAAAAGGCTTATTAGACTCCTCAAAAAGGGCTCTGTAAATCCATGTGAAGTGGTGTGTGTGTTTTCAGATCTGATCTGATGAGTGTGTGGGCTCCCAGCTGATGAGCAGCTCCCCCCGGACCCGAGCAGAGCAGAGCACCAGTCAGAATATGGGCCTGGGATCCAGAGGGCTGCCACCTTTCACCAGAGCTGTTCTCCACCTCGTGTTGCTGGCCAGACTGGTCCCCCCGTCCCACGCTGAGAGTGAGTACCGGTCCCGTCCACGCGGCTCTCAGCTCAGCTGCACCTTTCAGACTAAACTAATAAAACTGTTTATTTTGACCATTAATATATTTTCCTGACAAAAATGCGACCTGTCATCATTCAGACGGCTTTAAGATGTTCTTATTTTATTTTTATTTATTTTTTCTTATTTTATTCTATATTTCATTCATTAAAAGGAAAACAAAACAGTTTATAATATATATATATATATATATATATATATATATATATATATATATATATATATATATATATATATATATATGTATATATATATATATATATATATATATATATATATATATATATATATATATATATATATATATATACATAATATATAATATAATATAATTACAACAAAACTCTTTCCTTGAATGAAAGGGAACAGAAAGAAGACTAAGCTTATTTTATCTATGTCAGGGTTTGACATTCCCCCCAGCTTTCAGTTTCTGTTTTGCCCCGCCTGTGTCCCATCTGCCCTGATTGTCTGCACCTGTGTCTCGTCGTGTCTCGTTATCCCCTGTGTATATCTGGTCTTGTCTTTCCCTTGTTCCCTGTCGGACCGTACTGTTATCCTCCATGTCTCCTGCCTGTTTTGCTCCAGTCTTTTTTGATCCCTGTTTTGATCCTGCCAAGCAGCGCTTTGTTTTTGCCTTTTCTGGAATAAATCCTTGGTTTTTGCAACTCCTGCCTCCTGCTCATTTGCGCATTTGGATCCACACCATACACCAGACGTGACTGAACGGACCGACCAAAAATGGACCCAGCGGGAGAGTGGATTTCCCTCTGGGAGTTTCTCCGCCGGGAGGTGGAGAAAAATAGGAGGTGGTTCGAGGAGGAGGAGTCCCCCTTCTGGGGAACACGCCTGGCTCGGGGTGGGCCCCGGAGCACCCAGGCTCTGGAGCGACGGCGTCGATGCCAGCCCCAGCTAGCCTCTGTTCCGGCGGTGGTCTCGGACACGTCGTCGGGGGTGGTCCCGGACGCATCAGTCCCTGCTCCGGTGATGGTCCCGGGCCCCCCGCAGTCAGCGCCAAGGACCCGGGCTCCCCTGCAGCCGGCTCCTCGTATCCTGGGTTCCCCGTCAAGTCAAAGTTCCCTGTCAAGTCAAGGTTCCCCATCAAGTCAAAGTTCCCCGTCAAGTCAAGGTTCCCCGTCAAGTCAAGATTCCCCGTCAAGTCAAAGTTCCCTGTCAAGTCAAGGTTCCCCGTCAAGTCAAGGTTCCCCGTCAAGTCAAGGTCCCCTGCCAAGCCCCATGCCAAGCTCCATGCTAAGTAGTCCAGGTCCCACGCCAAGACCCAGGCCTAGGCTTCAGGGACGTCCCCCCGGACGTCCCCCCGGACGTCTGCCCAGTCCCGAGGTCGGCCCCCGGAACGTTGGCCGTGTGTTGGCCTGGGTCGAAAAAAAAAGTCGAAATGTTTAGAAAAAAGTTGAAATGTCGAGATTAAAAAGGAAAGGAAAAAGGAAAGGAAAAAGGAAAAAAAGAAAAAAAAAAAGGAAAAAAGAAAAGCAAAAAAAAAGAAAAAAAGGAAAAAAGGGAAAAAAAGAGAAAAAAAGGAAAAAAAGGAAAAGAAAGGTCAAACATTTTTGAAAAAGCTCCAGGGAGTCAGGTTGCCGACCCCTGCACTAGTGGAAAAGAGCCATAAGTAGATCACAAAGTAGGTGTAGAGAAGTTTGAGTGCAGTTTGAGTGAAAGGGAGAGTGTGGTCCAGGGTAGAAGGACGGACGTTGTCAAGAGCTTCTTGAACATAGCGGGACAGCTCTGTTGCTGTGGTCACTGGTGACTTGTTCCACCGTTGAGGAACAACCGAGGAGAGGAATCGTCACTGGGATGGCGTGAGAAGATGGCGAGGCCAGTCTGTGTTCTTGAGAGGAAGGCCTTTACAGTTGAGTTCATAAAAGACTCATTTAGCTCACAGGACGCATGAAACCATGGAACTGAAACATCTGGTGAGTTTCTTTCTGCCCACAAGTAATGAGAAGCCTTGCAGAGGTGAAATGCAACCGCAAAAGACATCCATGAGCTGGACTGACACAAGAGAGGCAGTGGTTGTCCAGACTGGACGCCAGTGGGAGACCCGGAGCTGGAAAAATATCTGAAGCTGTAGTCAGGACCACCGGTGCAGTGTTTGCACGGACCCCCACAGACAGGACATGAAAGGTCCCTAAGATGTCCCGGGAGAGAACTGAAGTCATACACAGAGAAGAACCTTTCTCCTGGAGTCTTGTCTGTTCTTTCTCCCCAGCAGTTCCTTTGAAACTGGTTCCAGCTGAGAACTGGGCTGGAGGAGGCAAGCAGGCTGATGGTTGCCTGGTAACGGCGATTGTTGTGTGAGGCGTCGTGTGCATGTAGCAATGATTGACATTACTTGGCTTTAGCCAGCAAATCAGCCAAAAAAAATGGGATTACTAACATCCATGTTCCGTCATAAATAGCAAGCGTCAACTCACAGCATGTCGTCAACATTTTCTTCAAGCTTGCTGAGTTACTCAGTCAGTCAGTCAGAACAGCGATTAGCTGCAGAGGTTCCTGCCAGCAAGTCCCCAGGAAGAGAAGTTATTTCTGCCATTTTTGGCCTGGTTATACAGCAGTAGTAGGATGTAATGGTTAATGGTTTGGTTAAAGAAAAGTGACCAAAAAGGTTTATTAAACAGAGTTGGGGTCAAAAACAGGTCACCAGACCACAAGGCAGACTAACAGACAGAGCAGCTAGAGATAAGAGCGGCGTCTGAGTCAGGCAATGCAAAAGCAAGCTACACAGGTGAAACTCAGGAGCACGCTGAGGTGGTACGGTCACCAAAAACACCAGAGGGAAACCGCTGCAGAAAAAGATCTGTGGCGAAAGCACCGGAACGCAAAATGGAGTCGTAGCAAGACGTAGCGCCTCCCGGAATCCACAAGGGAAAAACACTGACAGTAATACTGGAAGAGGATGTAAAACTACAGAAGATAGAACGATAGAAGAAATGCAACTTTCAATGAAGCAAAACCCAAACAAAGACATCTTGTGATCAAATGTTTTTATTTATATTTCATTTTTTTTATATCATAAACAGTGGCATCCACAATGATGTCATACAAACATTATACACATAATTTCACCCCATTCCAAACCCACCCCTCATAACTAAGCATTCGATGAAAATAATTAATAATTAATAATAAGGAAAACAGAAAAAAAGATAATACAACAATAAAAAACAAACAAACAAAAGAAGGACAAAATAAAACAAAGGCCAAACAAACATGTTCTGGGTATGGGTCTCTGGAAAGCGTCTAGAGACAACTCTGTTGTATTAGACGCTATATAAATAAAATTGAATTGAATTGAATTGAATAATATGAAAAACTGGACAAAGATCGCTGCAACAAGGTAGTTTCAAGTTTGGCTTTAATCTGATCTGCTGCCATATACCAAAATAAAATATTTAGTTGTTTGCACTATGGATTGGGGCTGTAGATATTTCCAGGTAGATAATATCAAGAAAAGTCAAATACCAATGGGAGATGTTAAGCGTGTGTGGTTTCCATCTTACTGCAATTATCTTGATTGCTGCTGTTAGACCAGCTAGCAAAATTTGTTTTCGACATAGTGAAGCATTAATTGTGGATAAATGATTTAAAATAAGTGTTTGAGGGTTTACTGGAATATTCTGTACTGTTATGGAGGATAATGCAGTTGCAACCTGTTGCCAGAAGTTTGCAGCAGGTTGTCATTCCCAGAGCGTCTGCATGAAGGTTCCTGGTTTATTCTGAGAGAATAATTACATAAAGAGACCTGGATCTTCAGATGGTAAAGCTTGCAAGGTGTTAAATAGGTAAATAAGTCGCAAGGTAATTTAAATAAGTAAATAAGTCACAAGGTAATTTAAATAAGTAAATAAGTTAAATAAGTGTGTACAAATTGATAATGAATAAGCTGATGATCTGGGTTTGTGCCACTGACTTGTAATGTTAGCTTTTTTTCCACGGAATAACAAGTTGAGATCGAATGAGACAAACAAAGACATCTTTAAAACACGACAAGCGGTTGCTGTTCATGTCCATTCCTAGCTGTGATGGTGCCGGCGAGCGTGCAGCACGCTTATCTCCGTCTGCAGGTGCTGCTCTTCACAGGTGTGGCCACGGGGGGCAGGGGATATTGTTTTTACAACATTGTTTGAACAGCTCCCAGCTCTTTTTAATCTGATGGTGGTTGTTCATGTCCAGGGGTCGGCAACCCTAAATGTTGAAAGAGCCATATTAGACCAAAAACACAAAAAAACAAATATGTCTGGAGCTGCAAAAAATGAAAAGTCTTGTATAAGCCTTAGAATGAAGACAACACATGCTACATGTATCTATATTAGTTATAACTGGGGGAAGATTTTTTTTTTCATTATGCACTTCGAGAAAAAAGTGGAACTGTCGAGAAAAAAGTAGAAAGGTCGAGAAAAAAGTCGAAATGTCAAGATTAATGTTGAAGTAAAATCTTGATAAAAAAGTCGAAATGTCGAGAAAAAAGTCAAAATGTCGAGAAAAAAGTCAAAATATCGAGAAAAAAATCTAAATGTCGAGATTAAAAAGGAAAGGAAAAAGGAAGGAAAAAAGGAAAAAAAAGAAGAAAAAGAAAAAAATAGGAAAAAAAGAAGAAAAAAAGTTCAAACATGTTTGAAAAAGCTCCAGGAGCCACTAGGGCGCTGCTAAAGAGCTGCATGCGGCTCTAGACCTGCGGGTTGACGACCCCTGTTCATGTTGAGTAACGTGTCTCCTCTTCCACCTGTGGTCTCTCTCTGTCGCAGGCATACCCAGCTTCATCAAGTCCCCCGATGATCAGATAGGGATTTCAGGAGGAGTGGCGTCATTCGTTTGTCAGGCTGTCGGTGAACCCAGACCTCGCATCACCTGGATGAAGAAAGGGAAGAAAGTCAGCTCTCAGCGATTTGAGGTGGGACCCGTGAGCTGAACCCGGAGCGCTGTCTCACCTGTTCAGATGTGCCTGCAACATACCAGACTAGGGTTGTCCCCATCACGATTTTCTAGCTCCTGATCCAATCCCGATCACTTGAGTTTGAGTTTCTGCCGATCCCGATTTTTCCCGATCCGATCACTTTTTTTGGCTCCCGATACATTTCCGATTTCCATTCCATTTCCCCATCAGATACAGTTTACATGGTCGGATTTAATTTTAATTCTGAATTAAAGAGAGATTAAATTTCCCATGTAAACGCACTATATATTGTAGATCAGGTTGTATTGACAAATGTCCATATTGAGAAGAGCTCCTGCAGTAGATTAAATGCCTTTAAAATTTGAAGACCAATTTATCCAGAATGAGAGGATAGAAAAGTGATGAGAATATAATTGACATAAGGAAGTGGATAGGCTTCTTGGTACATTTACACAAAGAGAGAAAAAAAGGACACAAAAATCACAAAATGTCCAAATTAACAGCATCATTAATTATTATTAAGGCTGTCAAACGATTAATTTTTTTAATCGTGATTAATTGCATGTTGTCCATAGTTAACTCGCGATTAATCGCATATTAATCGCACATTTATTCACAAATCTTTTGCTGTTTTTTTGTTTGTTTTTAATACTGTTAACAACATGAGAAAGGGCAAATAGGCTGCTTTATGCCAATGTTTATTCAACTTTCCACAAAAAAAGCTTTTGACCTGAATGTAACATTCCTTCATAAATACAAACACAATGTAGTTCCAACTTTACACTTGTAAAGACTAACTTATGATTCCTTGTTTTTTTAAGCAGCTCAATGTAAAACAATGAACCATATGCATCACAAATATTGTACAAGAAGTGCATTGGTCAGCATTGGTCATAATTACACTTTCCATGTAATTATGTCTAACCTCATATGGAGGAAAATAAAAGGCTACAAAAATCTTCTCCTAAGTGGGATCAAAACAGGGGGATACACAAAATAAATTACAAACAAATGAAGTGCACATGTAACAGCAGGGAGTAACTCAGCCTATAAAGTGCAGAGCGTTTCCTCACCTGATCCTCAGTGCTCAGCCATAAACTTGTGTGTGTGTGTGCGGGGGGGCATTATTAAGTTTTATGTTTTATGTAAAGCGCTTTGCGTTGCATTTTTTATTTTGTATGAAAAGCACTTAACAAATAATTTGACTCGTCCTTTTTTGCAAGCAGCTTTTGACGAGGTAGGGGTGGGGGGTTGGGGGCAGAGCGGTGCGGCGCACTCTGTTCGTGTGTTTGGCTGCAGGTATTTGAGACTCGACGTACTTAGATGGTAATTCATTTCAAATCGACATGCAAATAACTTTAATCTTGTCCAGCGAAGCATCTTTCTGAAAGTGAACTTGCTGTTCAAAAGTCTCTTTTCATTCTCCATCTTTCAGTTCACCGTACTTTTCCTCAAACTACGGTGCCATCAAGCGCCAGAAATGATATCATGCCCCTTTTTTTTAAAATCCTACACGTTAATCGTGCGTTAAAAAAATTGTCGGCGTTAAGAGGACGTTAAGTTAACGCGTCGCTAACGCGTTAACTTTGACAGCCCTAATTATTATTAATTATTCCATTTAATCGAAACTTTTTTTGGTTTCTTTTCTTAAGCTGAATAGTTTCCACAACAAAACAAATAGAAATTGTCTGGGCAAAATTATTGATTATAACATTTTCCGTTAAGAGTAGTGATTAGAAAATGTATTTTAAGTTATTTACACATTCAGGCAATCCGCTATTGTTCCATGCCCTTTATGGCTCCTTTATAATAGAGATGCACCAATCAGGATTTTGAGGGCCGATCACCAAAATCAGTATCTGCCGATCCCGATTTTGCCGATCCCCGATCACAGCGAGAAATCCATAAATTCGTCAATAGTGTTGTTTCATGTACACAACACTGACATTGTATTATTAGGTATAAAAATTAGGAGATGAGAAAGTATCATGAATTGTCTGTTTTATTGCAGGCTGAGGCAATATGCAATATTTCACCCTCTAGAGACTCTTAGAGATGATTTAGACTCGGCTTACAAAGAGTAAGTGTAGCTAACTAGCTTCAGCTTCCTGTGGTAATAATTATGTACAACATGTGCAGCAACACAGACAACAGCAGGCATGTCACTCTCTAAAAGTTGATACAAGTTGTAAACTATAAACCTTAGTTTTCCTGTGGAAAGAGGAATTCAATCTTAAAATAAAAATTAATTCGGAGTTATTAAGCTTTGTGAAAGCTTTAGCGATAGCATCCGCCGCGTGTGAGGAAACTCTTGTGAGTGAAGCAAAACTCTTCACACTAGAGCTCCACATGTCACTCAAGAAGCGACTGACATGACTGTCCTGCGTGAAGCTTTTGTATATAGTTTGGTAAAACTCCGACAGGATTTCCTCAGTGAAATATTTACGACGCAGCAGCGTGTACCGCAAATCCAAGCAGCTAACGACGCGTTTAAACCTGATGTCTGCTAAAACAGAAAGCGGCCAATAATCAAGGAATATGAATTCATTACCTTACGATGTAGTTCTTTATTTTTCTTGCTGTCGTTTACATGTCTCTGTTACGTTCAGTTGAGTTAGCGGCGTTGCTCCTGTTCTGTCTCTGCCTTAGCGACAGCCAACTTTGGAAACTCAATATACCTCTTCGTGTAAGAAACTTTCATATGTCTTATCAATCTTTGTTGTGTTGAAATTCTTTAATAACATTCCTCCTCGGCGTAGGCTATCTCCATTGCACACACTTTGCAAACTGCAAATTTGTTTTCCTTTTCGGACATTGTAAAACTCCCGTACCGGCGAGGCCGACGCCTCGGTATGAGATGCGGGAACGCCCGCGCGGGCGGGGGTTTGTTGTTGTAAACGTCATCAGATCGGCCGCTCTGAACTATTATTTTCCGATCTCCGATCAAAACAGATAGGGGCATTATCGGCCCGATACCGATCAGTGGCCGATCGATCGGTGCACCTCTTTATAACAGAGGCAGTGTTTCCTTTCTTTAGTATGATGCTTCATTTCTACATAATCCTCCATCTAAAGATGTGGCTCATTTGGTGAGAAATATGGCGCACGCAGTTTATGCGTTGTAGAGTCAGTGAATCTGTGGTCGATCTCATGGTCTTGTGAAGAAATCTGGACACATTTACCTGGATTACTCCCACCTGGCTTTACAAAGCCGACCTCCTGAATAGTGTTGTTTCTGTCAGCCTGTTTCAGTTTTAGTTCCAGTCTAGTCTTTGGGTCCAGCTATCATTTAGTTTTATTAGTTTTAGTCAAGTTCATTCTCCTTTTAGTCGTGTCCAGTTTCAGTCGACTTAAAGTCTAAGCTTTTTAGTCTTATTTTAGTCAGAATTGTCTATTTTAGTCTAGTTTTAGTCAAAGATTGTATTTAGCTAAACCCAACAATTCAAACAAGGTTATCTGATTATTATATTATCGTTACCTTATAGACTCAAGAATACATTCATTCCAGATACAGAAGACTCTTATTTGAATTAACAACATATTTATGTTTCTTTGTTATAACATTTCATCTCGTCTCGTTTTGGTCGACGTAAATGAAGACACATTTTAGCAGAGTTTTTATTTCGTAATCTACATTGTAGTCTGATTTTTATTCCTCTAGGATATTGCATTATATATTTAATTATCGTTATCGTCACATGACCAGCATTTTCGTTGCGTCTCGTCTCATTTTTTCCTCAGGGGATAAAGGTACAATATTTAGTCATAATTTTTGTTAACGAATGCAACTTCACTCCTGAACGTGGTTTGGTCTTTGTGAAACGTTTAAAGCCAGAATGAACTGATGGTGCTATGAAAAAGCCTGGATTTATCTCTTATCCTCAATTTCTTAATCCTACTTTTGTGAACCAGCCCTCCGGGTTGGGAAATGCTGCTTTATTGTACCTGCACAGATTCAAAGTCCTTCATGTCAGACTCAGCAAGCCAAATCATAACCAAGCCCCCTCCAAGTGTCACAACAGCTCTGGAGCTCTTTTCTGTAAACACGTGACCCCCCAAAAAAACCCTCCGGTTTTGTCTCATCAGCCCAAAAGACGCTCTCTCAGGCACGTCGTGGCTTGTCAAAATGTCTTTGTGGTGAGCTTTCTTTCTTTAAATGTTCTGCATAGATGATAAAAATATCCACGACATCTGTGATACCACAAACTCAGCAATTACTTTAAAAAATGACTGTAATATAGAGAATCATTATCACTTTTAGGGGTACCAATAAATCTGTCCAGGCTAGATGACAAAATCCTTGCAGAATCCACCGTAAACCTTTTTATCTTCTTACTTTTATTGGTTTATTCTGTTCCATCGTAAGGGCATGCAGAGGTCCATGACACAATCATTATAACTTAAAGAGAAATGAAGTTACGTTTCAAGGAGCTGTGAGACAACCGTCACCTTTGCCCACGTCTCTAAATGGCCAGAGGAAAGAAGTAAACTCCCGACTGGCTGCTCACATTAGTAGATTTAGCAATATTAGCAGTGTTTTTCTTTCTCAGAGATCAATGAAAAAGAAAAGCTTGGGACAAGGTTTGTACAAACTAGACTGGGTAGGACTTTTTTCTTTGCTTTGATTTGTGAATAAGGTAGCTATTCTCATAAAATACAACAAATATCTGAAAAAGTGATTGGTCTCAGCTCAGGAGGACCAAAAGACATAAAAACTGGATTTAAAGGTACTTGAGACATACTAACGTCTTAAAAGGGGTTTGCAAAGTTTAAAGTTTTATTCATACTTACAGGTTTATAAAACTTTACTCCTGCACATGCAGGCATCCATGTTTAAAAGCTGGTTTAATGTTCTGCGTTAAACCTACGCCGTAGGGTAGGCGGCTACACAGGTAAGTATACAAGTCTCCGTAGCTACGCCGTAGCCTGACCTGCACCTCCCAAAAAATGTAGCTACGCGTCGAGGCGAAGCAGACCCAACGCAGACCGAGAGGGCTGGGATTGGTTTGCTTGGTAGCAACGCATTTCCGGTTCCAGACTGCGCCATTTTTAAACATCTTGTTGTTGTACACGGACAGAACATTATCAACATGGACCAAGTCGAGGAGCGACTCATTGAGGAAGTCCGTAAATAAAAAAATAAATAAAAAAATAATAAAACGACAATAAACCATTCAGGAAATGAACGCAACCCCCTAGTGCTCTGGGGGGAAACTGCACCGTGGCTAAATGGAGTGACGGAGAAGTCCGAAGGGTTCACGACGGCGTCACGGCAATGGTGTTGGTTTAATGCAGAACCTTAAATCAGGCTTCATACTGGTGTGAGCTCCAACACGTGAACAGTCTTGACCTACGATTGAGCTTTTACCTGGCGCCGACCGGGACCGACCCCTCTGCTGTGTTCTGGGCAGGTGTTGGAGTTCGACGACGGGTCCGGCTCAGTGCTGCGCATCCAGCCTTTGAGGACGCACCGCGATGAAGCCATCTACGAATGCACAGCCAGCAACAGCGTGGGCGAGATCAACACCAGCGCCAAGCTCACCGTGTTGGAGGGTAAGAGGCTCATATTCATGTGTGTGCCGCTGTGGTTATGGAGGTTAAAGCACCATCATGCAAAGAAGAACACACATTATTGTTATTATAACCTTTATTTAACCAGGAAAAAACTCTCGTTGAGATTAAAAATCTCTTTTACAAGAGAGTCCTGGCCAAGACCGGCAGCAGCACAAACACAGAGTTGCACAAACAAACAATAACAAAACAGTTAAAAACAAATCAGAAATACAGATCACAAACAAAATCAGCAGTCAAAGCATCTACAGCCAGTTGTTCTTGCTTCCAAGTCTTTCAGAAGAACCTGAAAAGCATCAAGTGACACCAGATTATTCAATTTTAAGATTTTCTGCAGCTCATTCCCAGCAGAGCGGGCAGCAGCTGAAAGCCCTGCTAGCTGGTCCAGCAGGACCCACGGTACAGTCAATAGAAATAAGTCCTGCGACCGAAGATTCTGACTCCCAGTGCTTTTTTGAGAGAGATACCTCCCCAAATAAGCTGGAAGCAGGACCAGAATGGTCTTATAAACAAAGACATGCCAATGATAAAGTCGTATAGTTAGAATTTGTGGTATAGGGTTAGGGTATAGGTTAAGGTTAGGTTTTGGGGTCCGGGTTAAGGTTAGACCTTGGGGTATAGGTTAAGGTTAGGTTTTGGGGTCCGGGTTAGGGTTAGAATTTGGGGTGTAGGTTAAGGTTAGGTTTTGGGGTCCGGGTTAGGGTTAGACCTTGGGGTATAGGTTAAGGTTAGGTTTTGGGGTCCGGGTTAGGGTTAGAATTTGGGGTGTAGGTTAAGGTTAGGTTTTGGGGTCCGGGTTAAGGTTAGAATTTGGGGTTAGGTTCAGGTTAAGTTTAGGTTTGGGGTTAAAATTAGGATTTGGGGTCCTGGTTAGGGTGTTTGTGGGTGAGGTATGCTGACTCCCTGTACTGTGTCAGATGAATGTAACCGAGGCTTAGAGACCCCTTGTGGCTGGGATGTTTCAGGTGCGTGTAGCCGAGATATGACGTCTCGTTGAAATGTGTCGGTGAATGTAAGTTAGGCATGGGGACCCCTTGTGGCTGGGATCTGTCAGGTGCATGTATTGGCGCTTTTAAAGTAAATCGGAAGTTCTTAATTTTATTTAAGATAATTAAAAAGATTTAAGATTTAAGAAAGGGTGTTTAGGGTTTTAAAGTAGATCTGAATTTATTGAGAGGATGACCCTGTTTGTTTGGAGGTCGGTTTTGTGTGTATTAATTCCTAGTTTAGGGTAACCTTAATTATTATCCCTCCTGGGGGCCTTGGTGAGATAGTAATAATGGTACCTAATAGAAATTTCTGGACTTTTCTTCAGTGGTATGCCAACGTATCAACAGACGTTTCGGCCGCTTAAATACCAGACGTCCTCCTCGTTGGTGGCCCCCGTGGGTTGATCAAATCCCAAGGTTTGTCCAGTGCCCAAATAGTCTTTTTAGGTAGAAGGGTCTTGTTCTTATGTATTTGGGATATATTATTTGGGGATATTTATTTTAAAAATTGTTTCGGTTGGCTTTCTTTAGATTAATTATTATATTGCTTATATTTTTCGTATTTTTTGTTTTCAATATTTTGGTTTGTTGGGATGTATTATTTTTTTGAGGAATTGTTCCGTTTTATTCTGTTTGATTAATTTCCTTGTTGTTTTGTATTTTTTATTTTAAATTTTCTAGTTTGTTTTAGAAGGAGGTTTGAGATATTCTATGAAGAGCTCTTCTGGTTAATTAAGTGGAGTTAAGTTTTATTTAATGGTCAGTCCAGAGTGGAGGACTGGTGGGTAGAAACAGGTGGTGTTTGAGTCGAATCCGGTTGGTCTTGTTTCAGGCTCAGATCTGGTCGTGTGGAAGCTATATGGTGTATGTTGGTGCATGAGGATAGGCCTCTAGAAGACTGGAAAGCATTGAATACCCTATTAATCCAGGGTAACCTTCCCACAGTGCTGCCCTAAAAGTCGGGACATGGGAGGCTGCGTACTTACTGGAAATCTGATTCATCACTGACCGACGGTTGGCACCGTTAGGTTATCGGTCAGCTCAGATTTCCCTGAAGAACCGTTGTCCTCTTCTGTTGTTTTTCAGCTGTGGTGGGGTTCTGTCTGTCTCCGGCGTTCGTGTTTTCTGGCTGGAATTGAAAAGTGGAGAAGGATGGGAGAAAAATATTTATTGGTGGTTGTTTTTAAGGCCCGTGGTCGTTCTGAGGTGTCCTGGAGAGTGCTGGGTGGAGCGGCGGTGTCCGTTCGAGCTCCGGCGTCGGCGGGGGCCGCGAGGTGGGCGGGGTTTCGGTGTTAGAGGGAGTCGCGGTGCCAGTGCGGGCCGCTGTTGGGTGTCGTCGCGGTGCTGGTGGGAATCCGGTGCTGCAGGAGGTCCCGGTGCCGGCGGGGGCCCGGCGTCAGTGCAGGCCGTGAAGCCGGAGGGGAGGGCAAGATGCTAGGGTTAGGGTTAGGGTTAGGGTTCGGGTTAGGGTTAGGGTTCGGGTTAAGGTTAGGTTTTGGGGTGAGGGCTAGGTTAAGGTTAGGGTGAGGGTTAGGGTTAGGGTTAGGAGCATCATGGAGGGTTAGGGTTAGGAGCATCATGAAGGGTTAGGGTTAGGGTTAGGAGCATCATGGAGGGTTAGGGTTAGGGTTAGGAGCATCATGGATGGTTAGGGTTAGGAGCATCATTGAGGGTTAGGAGCATCATGAAGGGTTAGGGTTAGGGTTAGGAGCATCATGAAGGGTTAGGGTTAGGGTTAGGAGCATCATGAAGGGTTAGGGTTAGGAGCATCATGGATGGTTAGGGTTAGGCGCATCATGAAGGGTTAGGGTTAGGGTTAGGAGCATCATGGAGGGTTAGGGTTAGGGTTAGGAGCATCATGGAGGGTTAGGGTTAGGGTTAGGAGCATCATGAAGGGTTAGGGTTAGGAGCATCATGGAGGGTTAGGGCTAGGGTTAGGAGCATCATGGAGGGCAGCTTCAGTCCTCCATCAGACAAGCCTGGGACATTACTCCTCCTCCAGGCTCCGTCAGCTGGTCTCAGGTCTCAGATGTATATGGACTGTTAGAAGCGATGGATTGACAGAACGAACAGATACTCTTTATTTCTGATACACGGTTGTATCCTGTGATATGATGTTCACTGTTCACTGGTTTTATATTGATCACTGGCTCCTGAATCAACTCCTATCAAAATCACATCAAAACAATGAACCGTCACATCAAATCCGGTTAATAAATGTGATATCACAGCTTGGCATCACTTTATGCCAAGCTACGCATTTTGATCGCGGAAAAATCGGAGCGGGCTCTTGTGATTGGTGCAGCTCCTTCTGGCAGAGATGCTTGTCAGAGCCAGGCATCCGCAGGCTTGGCAGTAGTCTTATTGGTTTATTATTTTACCTCTTTTCTTATCATTAGGGCACGAGCACTTACAGTGGGAAGGCCCTACTGTATCTGTAGGAATTTTTTTCGTTTTTTTTTTTTTTTTCCCCCGACGAACGAGGCCCTTTTTGCCCCCCTAAACGTGCCCCAAAAGTCACCAAATTTTGCACACAAGCCAGGCCTGGCGAGAAATGTGATATTTCATGGTTTGTATTAATGGAGCGGCCTAATGGCTCAACAGCGCCCCCTAGAAAACTTTGTGCCTCAAGCCCCACAATACGGTTTGACGTACATGCACGTAAATTGGCACACACCTGTATCATGTCACAACTTAAAGAAAAGTCTCTTGGCGCCATGGCCGAAACCCAACAGGAGGGCCATTTTGAATTAATCATGTAGTTTTGACGCAATTTATGCCATTTCTTCGGCCATTAATGCAGCTCCCAACCGTAACGTGCGTTTGTTATACATCAAAATGTAAGTCTCCATCCTGCAACGATACGCATTACTTTTCTCAGTCAAAAGCGTTACCGTGGCGATGATAGACGCCAAAAAGCGATATTTGATAGTCCTGCCATAACTTTTGAATGGTTTGACATAAGTGAGTGCGAGGGCCCGTTCATCGCTGCTTGCAGCTTTAATCTTATTTGTTATTTAAGCATACTCTTAAATTAAATACTTATGATTTTTGAAAACTGCGCAAAGTTATGGATAACCCCTGAATGCAGGCATTGTGATGTAGAATTGTCAAATTGATTTTGATTCACCGTACAAATTGGCATAGATTACTTTTGTAATACTGTATTTGACCCGGTCTTTGTACGTTTTGACCGTATAGAAACGTAATTCTTGCCATTGTAAGAATGAGATGTACCTGCTGGATCTACTGCCCTTACTTTTTAACAACTGGTGCTTTTTATTATTTTACCTCTTTTCTTATCATTTTATTTGTTATTTACTGTTTAATTGTGTCTTGCCGCTTTTAATGATGATGTAAAGCACTTTGAATGACCTTGTGTTGAATTGTGCTGTACAAATAAACTTAGCCTTACTCAGATCAGAGCTGGAGTCCACATCTTGGTTCCAGGTTGATAAACACTGCAAACGTCTGTTGTTTGGTCTCTGTCTCTTGATGCAGAGGACCAGATACCCCACGGTTTCCCCAACATCGACATGGGGCCCCAGCTGAAGGTCGTGGAGAGGACGCGGACCGCTACGATGCTGTGTGCGGCCAGCGGACACCCCGACCCAGAGATCCACTGGTTCAAAGACTTCCTGCCCGTGGACATCGACAGCAGCACCGGGCGGATCAAGCAACTGCGCTCAGGCAAGTCTGCAGAGCAGTTTATTCTCACAGAGGATATGAAAAAACTGAGCCTGAACTGCAGGAGCTGGACAACAAGATGGAAACACCACAGGTCTCACTGTAATGGGTCCATTATTTACTACAACTCTTGAAGTTTGCAGAACACAAAAGTGCTTCAACTTTCCTGGAGCGAAACATCTCCAGCAGGATGGGCTGAACCCACCAATAACAACTGGTAACCCTTGTGCTGTCGTTGGGTCAAGGAAGGAGGAAGGGAAGAAGGAAGGAAGGAAGGAAGGAAGGAAGGAAGGAAGGAAGGAAGGAAGGAAGGAAGGAAGGAAGGAAGGAAGGAAGGAAGGAAGGAAGGAAGGAAGGAAGGAAGGAAGGAAGGGAGAAAACAAGGAAAGAAGGAAGGAAGGGAGAAAAGAGGAAGGAAAGAAGGGAGTAAAGAAGGAAGGAAGGAAGGAGAGAGCAGGAGGAAAGAAGGAAGGAAGGGAAAAAAGAAGGGAGAAAGGAAGGGAGAAAAGAAGGAAGGAAAGAAGGGATTAAAGAAGGAAGGAAAGAAGGGAGTATAGAAGCAAGGAAGGAAGGAAGGAAGGAAGGAAGGAAGGAAGGAAGGAAGGAAGGTAGGAAGTAAGGAAGGAAGAAAGGAAGAAAGGAAGGAGAGAGCAGGAGGAAAGAAGGAAGGAAGGGAAAAAAGAAGGAAGGAAAGAAGGAAGGAAGGAAGGCAGGAAGGAAGGAAGGAAGGAAGGAAGGAAGGAAGGAAGGAAGGAAGGAAGGAAGGAAGGAAGGAAGGAAGGAAGGAAGGAAGGAAGGAAGGAAGGAAGGGAGAAAAGAAGTAAGGATGGAAGGGAGAAAAGAGGAAGGAAGGAGAGAGCAGGAGGAAAGAAGGAACAGGAGAATGAGGTCATTTTGACCCAAAGACAGTACCAGGGTTAAAGGGTTAACCACTCCTGATCAATGACCCTGATCAATGAAGGCACATCTGTTTGGTTTTGTTCTAGTTTCATGAACTGGGTAATCCAGCTGTTTAACTGCCAATCGGATCATCTGCAGGTTCGGATGCTTTCATTGGTTCTGATCAGAAACAAAGTGAAAGAGTTGGATTGAAGTGGTGAACAACACGCTCAAAACGTTGGATGAACACGACAGAAAGAAAAAAATCCTTCCAAGCCAGACGTTGTGAAAATATAATAAAGGCATATTAATTTTCACAATTTACCCGTGAATTTGTGATGAAATCCTGACTCCCAGCTGAAGTGTGAAAAAGAAAAAGGTGTCTTCCTCTTTTTAATTCAGTAACAAGACGTGAAAAAACCAAACGCACTGGTCCTGCCCAGGTCTGAAAGGGAGGGAAATGAGCTCAGATAAGTACAGAAGAGTATTAGGCTCATGCAGGAGAAACAATATTTGAGAGGGGAAGATTTTTTTTTATTGTGCACTTTGAGAAAAAGTGAAGTGAAGAAAAAGTGTCAAAAAAAATACAATTTCAAGAATAAAGTAAAAATTTTGACTTTTTTCTCATCATTTCAACTTTTTTCTCGAAATTGTATTTCAACATTAATCTCGACATTTCGACTTTTTTCTCGACATTTCGACTTTTTTTTTGACATTTCGACTTTTTTCTCGAAGTGAATAGTGAAAAAAAATCTTCCTCCTCTAAAATATTATTTTTATTTTTCTCCTGCCTGGCCCTAATACTCTTCCGTAGATAAGCAAGGTAATTACAAACGTGGTGATTTATTTAGCGAAAATAAAAGCAAAGTTCAAAATCAGCAAGGAAGAAAACTCCGACAACAAACCCTTACTGCTTCTGATCAACTTAGTCAGCGATGAACACGTGTGGACGCTTGCTAAAGTCTGAAACTAAAGTTTGAGTAAATCCACCTTCACGCGGTCAGTGTGGAAGCGACAGATTCGTAGCGCTTCTCTCGTCTTCCAGAGTAGTAGTAGTAGTAGTAGTAGTAGTTTATTTGGTCGATCAGTTTCCATTGATACAATCCATTGCATTTCATTTCCTTTCGTAGGAAAGAAATAATAATAAAAAAGAAGTAAAAAAAGAAGTAAGGAATAAACCAACCAAAAGGTGTAGGCTGAAGCCTAAGCTTAGTAAACAGCAAAGTAAACACACATGCAAAACAAGAAGGAAGACAAACGTAAATATGACAGAAAAATCAAGTAAAAAAACAAACAGAAGACGGATCTCAGAAAACAACTACCGGTAACAGAGAAAAAAAAAGAAAAAAAAAACAGAGTGTAGCGAGTCCAGACCCTCCCAGCTTTATCTTTCCTTTCCTCCACACCAGAGGGGTTGATAATGTGAGCCTGAGTGGGGATTACTAAACACCTCCCTCCCACTTGAGCTGGTAGGATGCAGCCAGGTGTTGCTACAGTAATGGTGGAGCCCTCAGGAGGTGTAGCCCTCAACACCAGCAGATGTTGGAGCAGCTGCTGCTCTGGAGCATTCAGACAGGACTTACCAACATCAGGGAGGAAAGACAGCAGGAATGATCTCTTAGAAGCACCTGTTGCTGCGCAAGCACCTGGGAAAGGCTATAAGACACAAACTATCTGAGTCCATCAGTCCACATGAGAACAATGACTATGTTTACATGCAGTCAAAATTGGGGTTAAGGTCAATATTCCGGTTACTGAAACATTGGGAATAATCTGTTTCCATGCGTGAGCTAACAGGGTTATCCCTGTTTACATGGTGATTAATCATGTGGGATATCTGGATCAAACCAGCGACGCACGGAGAACATCACGACGCAATTCCCATCATTTCTGCTTCTTCTTCCTGTATCCAAGTCCAAAAACTACAACAATAACAGCAGCACGGCAGATAATGAACATCCCAGTAGAAGTGGTTTTGTTTCTCGGTCCTGTAGTTTTCCTTTTCCAGCGTCTTCCAGCTGTGCTTGATCTGGTCTGGTACAAATGCTGCTTCGCACAACTTTTCCCTCACCTTCTTGTAAATCTTCTATCCCGGTACTTTCTACCGTCTACAAATGCAGAAATGTTCATATCCTTCATTACATTTATGAAGGGATTAGTCTCCTCCTGGTCTTGGTTTCTCCGTGTTTATAAGAACTTCCTGGACTCAAAAGACCAGGATTCCTTGTGAACAGAGCATGTGCAGAAAACAAATTCATGTTCCTTTGGATGGGGATATTCCGTTTGGTGTTTACATGACCAAATATTCAGTTTTAAAAGGAGTAACCCAGGGGTCATTTTCTGGTTTTTAAAAACCGGAATATGAACAAATTCCGGTTATTCAAAGGGATTATTGGTGTTTACATGGCCGTGCGTAACCGGGTTATTGCCAATATTCCAGTTAGAAAAGGGTTTTGACTGCATGGAAACGTAGTGATTAATTTAACATTCAAGGCAGATGTCAGTCTTCCCGGGGGTAGATGACCCAGAAGACGTACGCTAATGTCAGAGAGAGCAAGGCTCCAGGACCTGGTGAGGACCAGAACATTGTAACTCTTGTGGCGCTTTTCCACTAGTACCTACTCAGCCCGACTCCACTCGCCCTCGTTTCTTTTCAATAACCAGATCAGTAACAGTAGGAGGTTGGAGTGAAGCTGCTGGGACGTATTTGATTGTGTATCTAAAGGAAGAAGACAACAACACTAAAGATGTAGAACCTGGAGGAGATGATAGATGTGCTGCTGGGGCTGTGGCTTGTGTTTGATATCAAGTTAAAAAATGAGAGAGAGAGAAGATTCAACGTAGTGGCAACGCTTTTTTAAAAATGTAGTTTGTCTCTGAGCTGCTGAAAAGTCCTCTGGAGCCGTGAGCAGCTATGAAGAGACAGAGCTCCTGGTAGATCTGGTCGTTCCTTATCTCCGTCTAGATCTTTTTAATTCTCTCCTCAGCACCAGGTTTATGAACATCTGCACCTCAGAGTTGGATCATGAAACAGACTTTTGCTGCCGTTGCTGGTTGAATAAAATGAACCAGAATCCGTCAGAGTCTCTTTCTCTGATTTCCTCCTCCTGACTCAGACGTCTGACTCCAACCCCCCGACCAATCGGTGGCCTGTAGTGTGATGATGTCAGATACAGCCGACTCAGCAGCTTAGAACCTCAGCAGAATAGTTACAGAAAAGTATCCACTCTGCACGTTAGACCCCTGGTGGAAAAGAACCAAACTGAGTGGAGTCGGGCTGAGTAGGTTCTAGTGGAAAAGCGTCACTGGTTCTATCCTAATACACAAGAGCTCAGAATTGAAAGAGGTCGTACCTTTTTCACACAGATGTTGCTGTCAGGCAGCTGTGGGGGGAAGTCATGGTCGCTCTTGTTTTTGTCCAGTCTCGTCCCCTGGAAGCTGCTGATGCGCCTTAATGGACCCCCCCAGGCGGCCACACAGCTTCCAGTGCCCCCCCCTTGTCTCTCTGAAACCAGTGTTCCCGCCAGAGCTGCTGGTTTATTATCCAGATGGTTGTTATCTGCATAGTAACCACAGCTCTGTCCACCATCTGCTGCACTAACCGGTCCAGACCGGTGCACCGCCCCAACCAAATCAGAGCAGGGACGTCAGTGCACATAATTAGTGAGTAAAGAATTTCCCCACGGGGACTGATAAGGTCTTTTCTTCAATAGAATTGAAGTACGATGATTAAACAATTAATTAAAGCTTTCACTTTTCTTTTTTTTTTGTTAAAACTCATCACTGATATTCGGGGTTGCCCAGTCACTTAATTAAAAAGAGCAGAAATACCAATCTGAATAAACCACTTATATATTTTAGTTCAACCAAAGTTTCATCGGGTCACTTTGGTTAAAGCTGAAATGAAAAATGTTGTCTGAATTCAACCCGTTATATCCATAAAGTGTCCTCACCTGACCCCAGTCATAAAGACAGTCATGCATCCACTTCCAGTTCATGTAAGGGTCTTTTTTGTGTGCATATCTTTCTTTACGTAGTATTTAACCCCCTGTTCTTTTATTGTAGCATCAAAACCTTTAACTCCAGCTGGGAAATATCCCGCACTCTGTAGCTTTGATATGTAAGATGTGTTTGTTCAACATCTCATTCATCGGCAAAAATCAGCAGCATTGATTCCCAAAGAATTTTTCTTTATCCTATTGCCTAATTTTTTTAAAACAATAAGCTGTCTTTTTTGTTTGAATTTTGAAACTTGAATAGAGGGTCTGCATTGATGTCACTTCCCCACTGGACCAGCCCCCTTACTCACACTGAGTGGTAAAAACAGATGCAACTAGTGGTGGAATAACAGTCGAATATCAGCTTAAATTAAAGGCAGTTGGACTTGACAGTGACCCGTACAGTTACCCCAAGAACCAGTGGTCGCTGGTTCTTCTCGACATTAATATTTGGTACAGTTACCAAGAACCAGTGGTCCATGGACATTAATATTTGGTACAGTTACCAAGAACCAGTGGTCCATGGACATTAATATTTGGTACAGTTACCCCAAGAACCAGTGGTCAATGGACATTAATATTTGGTACAGTTACCAAGAACCAGTGGTCCATGGACATTAATATTTGGTACAGTTACCAAGAACCAGTGGTCCATGGACATTAATATTTGGTACAGTTACCAAGAACCAGTGGTCAATGGATATTAATATTTGGTACAGTTACCCCAAGAACCAGTGGTCAATGGATATTAATATTTGGTACAGTTACCAAGAACCAGTGGTCCATGGACATTAATATTTGGTACAGTTACCAAGAACCAGTGGTCCATGGACATTAATATTTGGTACAGTTACCAAGAACCAGTGGTCCATGGACATTAATATTTGGTACAGTTACCAAGAACCAGTGGTCCATGGACATTTAATTTGGTACAGTTACCAAGAACCAGTGGTCCATGGACATTAATATTTGGTACAGTTACCAAGAACCAGTGGTCCATGGACATTAATATTTGGTACAGTTACCAAGAACCAGTGGTCCATGGACATTAATATTTGGTACAGTTACCAAGAACCAGTGGTCCATGGACATTAATATTTGGTACAGTTACCAAGAACCAGTGGTCCATGGACATTAATATTTGGTACAGTTACCAAGAACCAGTGGTCCATGGACATTAATATTTGGTATAGTTACCAAGAACCAGTGGTCCATGGACATTAATATTTGGTACAGTTACCAAGAACCAGTGGTCCATGGACATTAATATTTGGTACAGTTACCAAGAACCAGTGGTCCATGGACATTAATATTTGGACATGAATCCAGTTTCTACGCCGGGGAAATACACGAAGCAAAGCTTGAAGGCTTACAAAAGTCTTGACACTTGGTCCGACTTCAAGGCAGGATTTGTTGTAGAAATTAAAGTGATGAGGAGACCGAACTTTATGATTTGACCGTTTAACGTTAGCTACCCAAAAATCCAACATTACCTGATACAAAATGGGAACCACAAATCCACGTTTCGGTGTCTGGAATCCAGTTGTTCCTGTGAATTGCAGCGATCCATTTGTCTCTCTTAAGCTTATTTTTCAGCAGTATGTAAAACGATAACTCTGATTTCTTGCTAATTCTATGAGTACAGTCGATCACACAACAGCTTTTTCCTATTTTAGATTTTTGAGTGCTCAAACTGAAAGTTTACGCTGCCACTCAGTCTTTCTGACACTCAGTCTTTCTGCCGCTCAGTCTTTCTGACACTCAGTCTTTCTGACACTCAGTCTTTCTGACACTCGGGGCGTAACCCGCTGTGAAGTCGCATCGGTGAGGTCATGATCATTTCCTCTATTGCAAACACAAAGACGGTATAAAAGGAAACAGAACAAAGTGTAGCGCCCCGCCCCCGCCCTGGCCTATTTTATCAGGGCTAAAATAACCCCAAGAAGGCGTAAACGTGTGCACATTTGCAAGAAAAGGACTACTTTAAAAGCATAATAAAATCTGGGCATAACCTGTTGTTAAATATCTTATTTTCTCTACAATTTAAAAGTCAGAGCTTTCCTCCCCCCGGTGATGAGTGATATGATGACATGATAAAAATACTAAAATCGAAAAAGCTCCAAAAGCAGACATGTCCTCTGCCAGTTGTTGAAGTTGTGTATTTTCAATCAAACTATTGCAGTCATGGGGGAAGCATCAACAGGTGCAGATGCTGCTTTTCTTCTCTGTTCTTTCTGTCTCTGTTTCTACTCTTTCTCTTCTCATGATACTAATGGTTTATCTTTAATCTTATTTGCATTCAAATTACCTCTCAGGTGGTACACCGATAAGAGGTAAGAATGCCGGGTGCAGACCTCCACCCATCCTCATCCGCTCCCTCCGCCTCAGTCCGTCCTCATTTCCATTCCTCACTCATTCCACCTCTCTGCCTTCATCGCTTTTCTAAAAGGTGTGTGTGGTTTTGGAAGAGATGAAAACGAGGGAAGGATACACACTTCCTAGAGGGACAAATGCTGTAAAAAGGGAATCCTGGTGTCACATAAATTAATAAACATAAATCATTTAACCGATCTATAAAAAGCAGTGAGCCATAAATAGGAGGATAAAACACAATCATGTTACTGAAAGTTCCCCAGAACCTGTTTTACTCCACATGTGGTTTTCATGGTGCAGCGTAAACAGCAACGCACACGAGAACAATGCCAGGACGAGAGGAAAAACAGGTGGATATTCACATGAAAGATGGCAAACACACAGGCCAGATTTGAAGTTAAAGATATTAATAAGTCCTATTTTCTCTCAGAATTCAATGAACCCAAACCCTTTTGGTTTTCTTTTTCCTTCTCTGTACGGTGTATAAGCCGTCTTCAAGGGCGGTGTCCTGTACGGTTTAGGCCCCGTTTACATGTAGCAAAAAACGGTGGTGTTTTCATGCTTTTGGCCGTTCATTTACATGAAAACGAAGCTCATAGTCATTTCTGAAAACTCCGGCCAAGGTGGAGATTTGCAAATCCGTCTTCGTTTGCTTGTAAACTGAGGGAAACTGATATTTAGTCTTCAGAACGTCACATTATGCAACAGAAACGTCACCAGCGTCATGTGTGCGACCTGTGTTTACAATTTGTTTGGCCACCGTCAATATTTTCTTGTATTTTACTTGTTTTATATTCTAAAGTCACACTTAAAAGTAACTCCACTTCTCTGTCACTCCAAACCAAAGACTCTGGTTCATCTTGGAAGTAACTGGAAGTTACTCGTGTCATTTGTTGATGTTTTTTTCCAGGATTCTGATTGGCTAGCATGACTTTATCTTCTCGTTACACTGCCCCCTGTAGGTTTGGCTGCTCATAGCACCTTAACAGATATTTATGCAGGTTCCTGTAAATTATGGTATTTTTCAAAACGTAGAGGGGGAAATATGCGTTTTTGTAAATACCCGGCTCTGTGTAAACGTGGCCTTAGAGTCTAAGGCTTAGACTACCCAGCTAGTTTGAGCAAAACAGGTAATTTTAGTCCAATAGTAAGTGGGTAATACTCGGTAATCCTCCATAGGATTTAAGATTTCTAAATTGTAACCAAGTGCTGCTAATAATCATCACTTGATGAATTGATCAGCCGCAGGCATGAACGTTTCTGTTAAAGCAGATGTTTCATTCAGTTTGCACATCTGGAGCAACCATCTGTGTCAACGCAATACCAAGAGGACAGATAAAAACTATTAATCCATCATTTGTTGCTTGGTTTGTAAAACCGTTTCATATTACTGCTCATATTAATACAAACCATATGAAACCATTCCAAAATCATTGGAGGATCAGCGTTATACATTGAAAAAGATAGTTAATAAGTGGAAACCATTCAAGGCCGTTGTCGGTCTTCCCAGGAGTGGATACTTGTGTGTACCAGGTCAGACTGTCCCAGAAAGATGAAATGAAGAAAAGAGCGGCGTTGCAAGGCATATTAAAGTTTAAAGTACCTGACAGCCCAGGTAGATGGCTGATCAAACATTTTGATAAAACTACATCCGAACAACGCACAAGACTTCTGGATCAATGTTCGCAGGCCCAAAGTGAAGTTGTTTGGTTTTAAGATCCAAATAGAAATGCAGCATTTCAACAAAACCCCTCATATCTACATCATAGCACAATAATAAAAGGAAATCATTTGAGCTGGATTCTGGGCCACAGGATCTGGGCATGTTGGAGTTATTACGATGACCTTGAACATTTGTACCACAGCGAAAGCTCCAGGGCCATTTCCTGGACATGTGGATCCATGTGACGTCCAATGCGGCGCTGATTAGAAGCAGACCAGCAAATATACATCAAAATAACTGAGAAATGAAAGAATTGAGGCGTTTGAACCGTCCAGTCATGGTCCAAACGTCAACCCAATTGAAATGCCATGGTGGGACCGTAAGTGACCTGTAGCATTGTTTTCAAGAAAAATAGACCGAAGTTCCTCCACAACCAAGAGAAAAACTGATAACTCACACAGGGACACAACTTTATCAAACTGCAAATTAACAAACTATTGAAATAGTGCAAAGTACTTAGTTTTGCCGCACGACGTGGGATTTTCCATCAAAGACAGAAAACCACGTGGTTACTGAATAATTTGACAATGACAAACGTTTACTGGAGACTGACTAATAAACATCAGACATTACTTTTGAATTGTGGTTCAACAGAATAATAATATACTATAATCCAGAGTAACACGTTAAACTGAAGTTTGTCCTGTAATCAACATCTCAGGTGTTTTCAATCTTCATTGAGTCTGTTTAAAGGGTTAAAAGTGGTCGCTCTGCTATTGATATCATGGTGTCCACCACACTGGACATGGACCAGAGGAAATAAGGAGAGCTGTCTGAGAAGGCTTGGTTCTGTTCTGGACCTGCTGCTGCGTCTGGTACCGGGGTCTTGAATCTGTGCAGGTTCAATAAAATCTCAAGACCATCAAAGACGTTCTGGAGACAAACGTTCCGTCCAGAGTCAGACAGCTTGGTCTCAGTCGCAGGTCATGGTCCTCCAACAGGATCATGACCCAAAACACACAACTAGAACCAGCCAAGAACCACAGAATCCTGCTGAACATCTGTGGAAACATCTGGAACCTGCAGTCCTGAGGTATCTGGAGACGTTTGTCCATGAGGACCAGAACACCTGTCTACAGGTGGACACGTCTACAGCTGACCTGTCTACAGGTGGACACGTCTACAGAACACCTGATTACAGGTGGACACGTCTACAGAACACCTGATTACAGGTGGACACGTCTACAGAACACCTGATTACAGGTGGACACGTCTACAGAACACCTCTCTACAGGTGTCACTGTCAGACACTGCCCCGCCTGTTTTCCATCTGCCCTGATTGTTCGCACTTGTGTCTTGTTATCCCCTGTGTATATCTGGTCTTGTCTTTCCCTTGCTCCTCAGTCGGTCCGTACTGTTTCCTTCCTCCATGTATCCTGTCTGGATTTCGGTTTTTGCTCTTTTTGATAATCCTGCTCTGCAGCGTTTTTGGTTATTGCCCTTTTGTTGAATAAAACCCTGTTTTTGGAACTCCTGACTCCCGCTGTCCTGCATCTGGGTCCTCAATAAACACACTCCGTGACAGAACGGACCGACCAGCATGGATCCAGCAGGAAAAAGTTTTGCCTTCTGGCAATATGTCTACAGGGAGGCAGAACTCTTGATTCCTGGTTGGCAGGACCCTGAGGAGGAGGAATCTCCCTTCTGGGGAACACGCCTGGCTTGAGGGGGGCTCGGGTGTTCTCAGCCCCAGGGGACACGACAACGGCATCGGCGCCAGCCCCAGCTAGCCACGGACCCGGGTTCCCCCTATTGCACCCCCAAGGACCCGGGTTGCGCCGCAGCCAGCGCCACGGACCTGGGTTCCCCCTCTGGCACCTCCAAGGACCCGGGTTCCCCCTCTGCCAGCGCCGAGGACCCGGGTTCCCCCTCTGGCACCTCCAAGGACCCGGGTTCCCCCGCAGCCTGAGCCAAGGACCCGAGTTCCCCCTCTGGCACCTCCAAGGACCCGAGTTCCCCCTCTGGCACCTCCAAGGACCCGGGTTCCCCCTCAGCCAGCGCCTCTGACCCGGGTTCCCCCTCAACCAGCGTCAAGGACCCGGGTTCCCCCGCAGCCAGAGACAAGGACCCGAGTTCCCCCTCTGGCACCTCCAAGGACCCGGGTTCCCCCTCTGCCGGCGCCAAGGACCCGGGTTCCCCCTCAGCCAGCGCCTCGGACCCGGGTTCCCCCACAGCCAGAGACCAGGACCCGGGTTCCCCCTCAGCCGGCGCCAAGGACCCGGGTTCCCCCTCAGCCAGCGCCTCGGACCCGGGTTCCCCCACAGCCAGAGACCAGGACCCGGGTTCCCCCTCAGCCAGCGCCTCGGACCCGGGTTCCCCCTCAGCCAGAGACAAGGACCCGAGTTCCCCCTCTGGCACCTCCAAGGACCCGAGTTCCCCCTCTGGCACCTCCAAGGACCCGAGTTCCCCCTCTGGCACCTCCAAGGACCCGAGTTCCCCCTCTGGCACCTCCAAGGACCCGAGTTCCCCCTCTGGCACCTCCAAGGACCCGGGTTCCCCCTCTGGCTCCTCCAAGGACCCGGGTTCCCCCTCTGGCACCTCCAAGGACCCGGGTTCCCCCTCAGCCAGCGCCTCGGACCCCGGTTCCCCCTCAGCCAGCGCCAAGGACCCGGGTTCCCCCGCAGCCAGCGCCAAGGACCCGGGTTCCCCCGCAGCCAGAGACAAGGACCCGGGTTCCCCCTCTGGCTCCTCCAAGGACCCGGGTTCCCCCTCTGGCACCTCCAAGGACCCGGGTTCCCCCTCAGCCAGCGCCTCGGACCCGGGTTCCCCCTCAGCCAGCGCCAAGGACCCGGGTTCCCCCGCAGCCAGCGCCAAGGACCCGGGTTCCCCCGCAGCCAGAGACAAGGACCCGGGTTCCCCCGCAGCCAGCGCCAAGGACCCGGGTTCCCCCGCAGCCAGAGACAAGGACCCGGGTTCCCCCGCAGCCGGCTCCTCGTATCCTGTGTTCCCTGCCAAGTCCAAGTTCCCCGCCGAGTCCAAGCCCCACGCCACAGCCCAGGCCAAGGTCGACATCAAGGCCCAAGCCTAGGTCTGGTGGGCGACCCCCAGAACTGTCTCCCCGGTCTGCCCGGCCTCGTGGGCGACCCTGGAACTTTGGTCGTGTGTTGGCCTGGGACACGTCTACAGAACACCTGATTACAGGTGGACACGTCTACAGAACACCTGTCTACAGAACACCAGGTTGTTCAACCAAATCTTAAGCTGAGCTGATCATTTTTGTCCATGTTTTTTTTAATGATTCAACTGAACCACAATACCAGAGCAGTGTCTGATTTACATTAGTTGTTGCATAAATTCATCAATGTTCTGAACATTTTTAAACATCACTGCATGATATGATTCAATTAAATATAGTTTAATTCAATTTATATAGTGTTTATTATAACAGAAGTTGTCTCTAGGTGCTTTCCAGAGACCAAAACATGACATGCGAGCAGTTATTACAGAGAAGTCCTTGCTTAACGGATGCAGCTGCGTTTCACATCATTTTTGTCCGACAAATGAAATGATGTTCATTTGCGAGAGTTCACGTCTGGGTTTTTCTTCGGGAAAACGAGAGAAAAAGTTTTCATTAGAGGAAAGGACTACTAGAAAAATGGGACATTTTATAAGAGAACTTAATGTTATCTGATAATTCATTTGAACCTTCATTTAACACACAGAAGCAGGAAAAGGAAATCATTGTACGATGGCCACTGATCAAAACATAAGGAACTGTAAAACTAGATGGCAGCCCCTCCACCATAGACCCACCATTTTCCTCCAGATCAGAAGATTGTGGTATATATACACACACATATCATTTATTTATTTTTTTCTTTCTCTCACCTCTCACCTCTGTTAAAAATCCATCCCATGTTGCATTCCAGGATTTCATTGTGCAGTGTGTAACAGCTGGCTATGGTACGCTCTTTCTTCTGCACAGTTCAACGCTGCATGTTTCACTTTCACTGCTCAGTTTGTAAATTCTAAAGATACTTCTCACTTTCTGTCTAAGTACTAATCACTCATGTGAGCAATACTTTTTATTGTATTCATGACTGTTAAAAAATGGTTGTAAACAATTCAAATGAATGGATGAAAACTTGTGAGGTAAGCGTCCTGTTCTTTTCCTCTACTCTTCTTTCTCTGAGTGATATTTGAGAGTTCTCTCCTCATCTATTAAAACGTCTGATTCATTCTTTTCAGGAAACATTCCTCCGAGCAGTTGTATTTAAAAGAGAGAACAAAAATATAACAAGAATATATTATATAAACATATTTAACAAGACAAATAGGCCTGTTTTATACGTGTGTTGAGGAAAATAAATCACATTCAGTGTCAGGAATCAGTGTAGGAAGACAATGAGCTGGGATGATTCTGCCACCTGCACAAGCAGTAAGTAATAAGAAAAGTAAGAGAACCTGTCGGATTAACCGGACTCCTTTGAGTGGGATCTGATTTTCACCTCACAGTAACAGATAAACGCAGCGTTGTTGAGCTGATAGCTGACAGAGAGATGAGAACACACGCAGAGGGAGGAAGGAGAAGCAGCAAGATATACCAGCAGAGATGTGAACGGAGGAGAACAATGACGGAGAACAAGGATGGAGAACAAGGAGTTATCCCATCAGTCAAGCCAACAGACTGTTAAAGCAGAACCGTCTGTGAGATCATCCAGGGGTCGCTTATTTCAGTATCAGTTAGATTCTTCAGCTTGACTGGCTCATAATAATGCAAATATCAGGAAATATGACCCTCACAGATTACAGACTGCAGTTAGCTTTTAGTTGGAGTAATTAGTCTTTAGGTGCACTTGCTTTTTCCTCCTGCACTGTGAATCTTGCACGTCCGATCACTAGAAACCCGAGACCTCAGACCATCACTGTCATTCACATGGAGATCAAATCACCTTTATACCAAATTAATGCAACAAAAAAGAAACAGAAAGCGGTCAAGTGAAAGGGTTCATAGACTTTTCCTCGTCTAGGTATGTGCTAGAGATGCACCGATCAGGGCCGATCACCGATAACCCATCTCCAAAAGCCGTATCTGCCGATCCCGATATTGAAATCCATAAATTTGTCAATGTTGTTGTCTCATGGACAATACACTGACATTGTAGTATTAGGTATAAAAATTAGGAGATGAGAAAGTATCATGAATTGACTGTTTTATTTCAGGCTGAGGCAATATGCAATATTTCACCCTCTACAGACTCTTAGAGACGATTTAGACTCGTTTAGCTTACTAGTTTACCGGTAAGCTTCCCTGTGGCAATAATTATGAACAACATGTGACCAACACTCACAGCAGACATGTCACTCTCTTAGAGTTGATACAAGTTGTTAACTTTAAACCTTAGTTTTCCTGTGGAAAAAGGAATTCAATTTTAAAATAAAAAATGAATTATGAATTATTAAGCTTTCCGAGAGCTTTAGCGATAGCATCCGCCGCGTGTGGCGAAACGCAACTCTAGACTCTAGCTCAGAGACACTAGAGCTCCAAATGTCACTTGTCAAATTCTTTTATAACATTCCTCCTCGGGTATTTCCTTTGCACACACTTTGCAAACTGCAAATTTCTTGTCCGTTTCGGACATTGTAAAACTCCCGTACCGGCGGCGGCGGCCACGCCCCCTTAGGAGACCTGGGTCAGAGGTGTGGGGACGCAGCGCGGGGGGCGGGTTGTTCCTATAAACGTCATCAGATCGGCCCGCTTTAAACTAGTGCTGTCAGGTGATTAAAATAATCTAATTAATTACAGGATTTATAATTAATTAATCGCATTTTAATCTCATATCTGCTAAAGGTCCCCAAATAAAGAATTAGAATTCTAGGACATTGCAAAATTACAGTGTGTGACTAATCAATTGAATACAGTAAGAAGAGAAGATTTGAAATCCACATTTTTATCAGTGAAGTGTGTTTCATAAATGAAATTAAAAAGAAAAAGTTCAAGCACATCAGCAAACCAATTAGGCCAGGTGCATTATTCAAAAATGCAATACAGTTAAATAAATACAATTCAGAAATAAATTAAGGCTGAGTCTCAAATAGGCACTTAAGCAGATTCTTAATTCAAAATTAAAACTAAAGCTGATCAATACAGCAATTCAAGTTCTAGTACCTGTACCGTTTACAGTGGAACTTATCCGGACATTTTTAGTGTTTAAATGATAATTCAGGCTGGAGCAGCTCCGCTGATAGGAACATTCTTTTTTACTAAATGTACAAATCACTGCGTTCTTGTTGATAGTCCGTCTTCTTTCTGTTTATACATAAACCTGCCGTTCAAAGGTCCTAGCAAAGACTAGCTGAGTCTCCCCTGAGTCGTCCAGGTCTTTGTTAGTTTGACCAGCAGCAGGAGGAAGTGACCTGTTACTGCCAAGTGAACTACGGCTCCCTTAATGGGACACATTTAAAATACTTGCGTATTTTGCCACTCCTAATTAATTGCGTTCATTTTCATAACACGTTAATTAGCGGTGTAATTAATTAATCTAATTAACGCGCTAAACTGACAGCCCTACTTTGAACTATTATTTTCCGATCTCCAATCAAAACCGATAGGGGCTTATCGGCCGATACCAATGGGTTGCCCATCGATCTGTGCATCTCTAGTACGTGCAGGTGTGTGTGGACGTGGGCGCGTGGGTCTGCAGGTGTGTGTGTGTGTGTGTGTGTGTGTGTGTGTGTGTGTGTGCGTGTGTTCCGGTGCGTGTGTCGCAGATCTCAGTTGTATCCACGCTTCTCCTCAGGAGCGCTTCAGATCGAGAACAGCGAGGAGTCGGACCAGGGCAAGTACGAGTGCGTGGCGGTGAACAGAGCTGGGACCCGGTACTCCGCTCCGGCCAACCTCTACGTCCGAGGTAAGAGTCTCCCTGGCCGCCAGGGCTCCGTCAGGGCTCCCCCTCCGTCAGAGACGGCCTCTCCTGTCACCTCCTGAATGCTAAATCTGACGTCAGAATCAAACCTGAAGACTCTCTGCTCTCACCATCATTGCTTTCTCTCTTTGAACACTTTTCATCTGTCCTTTGCATCCTGTTTGATGGTTTATTTATCAGTTTATAATCCAGTGAAGAGTCAGAGTATGATGACATCCGTCTCTGTTTGGGAGCGGTGGAGGTTTGCAGGTATTGGAGAAACCACGTGCGAGACCAAAAGAAAATTGCGACTTTAATCATTTTTAATGCACAGTGGTTATTTTCTCCCTTTAAAATCATAAAGTCCTTTTTGAAGCCGACTGCTTTGAATATGACGCCACTACTTCCCTAAGCTCAGCCGCTGTCCTGGTCCAACGTCTCGTTTTCATTTGCCACATGTGAATGGTATGTTGATGACAATGAAGCATTCATTGTGAAGTTGAAGCACCCAAGTCAGCGTATTAAACTATATGTTCTTTTCAGCTTTAATCTCATGATGTCTGCTAATCTCTGTTTCCTCACAGTGTGCCTTCTGAGCTGCCATTGCTGCAAAGCTTTTTTCCTTGTATGTTATTCGTGTGTTTTTGCTGTCTCCGTCCACAATCTGTCTTCCATTCCTACGTTGGAGACATATTTACTAAATGTTAGTCAGAAAACTTTGGAGGTGCATGCCAGAGCAGTGCAGAGCTCTTCAAAGTAAGGTGTTCACGTCGATGGGGAGGATCTCACTGCACCGAGGTGCTGCTGATTTGATGGACAGGCATAAATTAGGTTTTAGATCAGTGGTTTTCATTCCTGGTCCTCGAGGGCCGAGTCCTGCACATTGGAGATGTGTCCCTGCTTAAACACGACCCTGAGAGATAAGGCTGTGTCATTACCAGACTTGATGACTATTGATAACAATGTTTGATTGGAATCAAGTGTGTTTAAGCAGGGACAAATCTAAAGCGTGCAGGACACGGCCCTAGAGGACCAGGAACTGCCCACCACTGCTCTAGGGCCGTGGTTGGGAAACACTGCACTAGAGATTACAGCAAACGGACGTGGAGTGACCAGGTTGGAGTTGTGAGAGTTGTGGGAGTTTGGTCCTGTTTTGGAGCAGTTGTTCCAAAACAGGGAGCATTTCCCCCTAGAGATCTGTTCGTTTGGTACATGTGAACACAGCAATCGTGCTCGGATGTGGGACAAAACAAGCGACCAATTAACCACAGAAAAACACAGAAACAAACTAGCCACACTCGCTGACGATGCTCCATAGTTGTTGTTTTTCCCGGGGTACGGAAGAGGAAACTCCTTCCGCCTTCATTTCTGACCAATGAGAGAACAGTTGGTTCATGGTATTTGTTAACAGCTTTGAACCGCTACAGACGGTTGCCTTGTGAACACAAACCCCACATACGAAACAACTGTATGGATTTAGCCCCTGAATCAGAACAAAACAAACGGGCCACAGGTCTGAAAGCACCCTTAGTCTCAGAAAAAAAACACGTCTGGTATTTTAATCTGTCTCCGTGTCGCTCATTATGAAGTTCTGCCCCAATGACCTCACAAAGACACGTGCATCTGCTCACAGGTGAGACTTCCATCAGCGGACGGAGAAGATATGTGGCATCAACAACCTGAAACACACAAAAATATCTGCGTTTTTTAAAGCTGTGGCATCGACCGATGTCATTGAAAGAAACACAGACACCAGCAGTTCCGATCCACAGCAGACCTGCCTGATTCATGCGACCGAATGTGATCACAAGGTCACGTGGCCCTTCGATGACGCACCAGTAAAAGCATTAGAAACGTACAGTAAGATCATGGGTGCAGCCAGCGTCTCTGGGAAACATGAATCCCAATGCATCCGTGCTGTACTACGACTCACTAAACTCAGATGCAGAAGGCTACAGAAGAGTATTAGGACCAGGCAGGAGAATATCAATATAATATTTTAGAGGAGGAAGATTTATTTTTCATTATGCACTTGGAGAAAAAAGTCGAAATGTCGAGAAAAAAGTCGAAATGTCGAGAAAATTGTCGCAATGACGAGAAAAAAGTCAAAATTTCGTGAATTGATTCGAAACACATATCACACATATGCAGTTGCATAACTTCAGAAAGTCCCCTTAACGTTCCACTCCAAGGATGTGAGTTAGTTAGTTAGTTAGTTAGTTAGTTAGTTAGTTAGTTAGTTAGTTAGTTAGTTAGTTAGTTAGTTAGTTAGTTAGTTAGTTAGTTAGTTAGTTAGTTAGTTAGTTAGTTAGTTAGTTAGTTAGTTAGTTAGTTAGTTAGTTAGTTAGTTAGGGCTGCTGCTGCAGAGCTGTCAGTCGCTCTAACTGGATTGGATGGACCAGAGGAGACATTTACACTTTATTCACCAAATTGTATTTCCACTTTATTCACTAAATTGTATTTCAACTTTATTCTCAAAGTTTTGACTTTATTCACGAAATTTCAACTTTATTCTTGAAATTGTATTTCAACATTAATCTCGACATTGCAACGTTTTTCTCGAAGTGAACAATAAAAAGAAATCTTCCCCTCTCAAATATTTTTCTCCTGCATGGCTTTAATACTCCATAGAAGTCTGACATTTGAGGGAAATGAGTCTAAAAGAATGACATATATCATTATTTGAAGAGTCAAAAGTCTTGTCTCCCTCGTGTTCGGCGGGGACTCCGTTAAGGGATGTGTAAAGACAGTTTTCTTTATTAACGATCTTGTCTCCCTCCAACCTGAGGTGCAGTGGTGTTCAACGTCTCACTGTCCGACTGTTTCTGTGCGAGTCTGTGTGTGTGAACTCTGCCCTTCCTCTGTAGTCAGTCGTTTCTCATTCCTGTCTCGTCACCTACTGGCAGTTGGTCCGGAGCCCTTAGGGACTGTTTTAAATGCACAATACGTCCAGATTCCCCTGCTGCTGACACAACTGTTGGAGGATTGGTCGCCACGGCAACACTGGAGATGTTGGTAAAGTTTTCTGGTGTGCTGTTGCTTCGTGTATTCTGGCACTTTAAGCCCAATCTGTAAAAGATGCTGTCACCTTTGGTACCTTTTGCTGAACACTGTCTCGACTTTACTTTTAAACCGTGAACAAAGACATGCCTCTCATTTTTAAGACTGAGCAGTTAAATGTTGTAACAGAGCTCCTTGAGCGGCTCTTGGTTGGCCCCAAACCACCAGCAACCCGGGCGACCTGGGCGACCTGGGAGACGTCCTGATCCTGGGAGACGTCCTGATCCTGGGAGACGTCCTGATCCTGGAGAAGTCCTGATCCTGGAGACGTCCTGATCCTGGGAGACGTCCTGATCCTGGAGACGTCCTGATCCCGGGAGACGTCCTGATCCTGGGAGACGTCCTGATCCTGGAGACGTCCTGATCCCGGGAGACGTCCTGATCCCGGGAGACGTCCTGATCCCGGAAGACGTCCTGATCCCGGGAGACGTCCTGATCCTGGGAGACGTCCTGATCCTGGGAGACGTCCTGATCCCGGGAGACGTCCTGATCCTGGGAGACGTCCTGATCCTGGAGACGTCCTGATCCTGGGAGACATCCTGATCCTGGGAGACGTCCTGATCCTGGGAGACGTCCTGATCCTGGGAGACGTCCTGATCCTGGAGACGTCCTGATCCTGGGAGACATCCTGATCCTGGGAGACGTCCTGATCCTGGGAGACGTCCTGATCCTGGGAGACGTCCTGATCCTGGGAGACGTCCTGATCCTGGGAGACGTCCTGATCCTGGGAGACGTCCTGATCCTGGAGACGTCCTGATCCCGGGAGACGTCCTGATCCGGCAAAAATGTCCATAATTCCTCTAGGAATTATAGGAAATTCCTCGGGAGGTTATAGAGGCGGTTTTCATCAATACAGCCGTTAAACAACAGCGTCTTCAGTCAGAAGCCGATGTTCGGAAGAGTATTAGGGCCAGGCAGGAGAAAACATATCTGAGAGGGGAAGATTTGTTTTTATTGTTCACTTCGAGAAAAAAGGCGAAATGTCGAGAAAAAAGGCAAATGTCGAGATTAATGTTGAAATACAATTTCAAGAATAAAGTCCAAATTTCGTGAATAAAGTCCAAATTTTGAGAATAAAGTCGAAATACAATTTTGTCTTTTTTCTCGACATTTCGACCTTTTTCTCAACATTTCGACTTTTTTCCCGAAATTGTACTTCAACATTAATCTTGACATTTCAACGTTTTTCTCAACATTTCGACTTTTTTCTCGAAGTGGAAAAAATCTTCCTCTTCTAAAATTGTATTTTTATCTTTCTGCCTGGCCCTAATGCTCTTCCGTAGAGTCACTCCACACATTGGCCTGATGAGTTTTAGCCTGATGAACCCTGACCTCTGCTGACCCCAGCTCTGACGGTGACCCGGGGGACTCCAAGGCCTGGGGCAGTTAGTCGAGCCTGTTTAAAAGTCCCGGTTGGGCCAGATCAGGGCACTCCTGATAAAAATAAACACTCACCTCACCAGAGTCCATGGACAGCAGCTGTACAAAGACAGTGGTGATACATGGGTACGACAATTATAATGATAAATCCACTCTAAATATTATAAAAAAGGTCTAGAAGGTCCAGATTTTAGCTCTAAGTTATGGCCACAGAGGCCTTGTTTTGCTCCCTCTCTTGTTTGCAGAGGGGAGAGGGTGCTGGAAGTGTTGGAGCAGCTTCCTCGTCCTCGGTAAATGACGGACGTCACACCCACACGCCAGGCTGTGACGAGGGCTCGCTCACCCTGCTCTGCAGAGCTGTCCAGCAGCAAATCACACGCAGGCAGCCAGGCGTTACCACACGCACTCCTTCTCACCTGTCAGGACCACATGCTCATTTTGTTGATTTAAATAACAGAGGAATAAAATGATGTAAAAAACAACAACAACATTTAAAATGTTAATCTCGCAGCTTCAAGACAGTAATTTCAGTGCAGAACAAGCAGAGAAGTGGATATGATGAGTGAATGCACTGCAAAAACTCAAAATCTTACCAGGAATATTTGTATTATTTCTAGTTAAAATGTCTAATTTTTAGTCAAAAAATCTCATTACACTTAAAACAAGAGCCATTACCAGAAAAATAACTTGTTATTTGACAATTTTCACCTGTTTCAAGTACATTTTCACTTGAAATAAGTAGGAAAATCTGCCAGTGGGACAAGATTTATCTTCTCATTACAAGCAAAAAAATCTTGTTCCACTGGCAGATTTTTCTACTTATTTTTTAATGAAAATCTACTTGAAACAAGTGAAAATTGTTGTTTTTTTCCAGTGATGAGTCTTGTTTTAAGTGTAATGAGATTTTAATGTGACATTTTAACTAGAACTAAGACAAATATTCTTGTTAAGATTTTGAGTTTTTGCAGTGTGAAAAAGAAAGAAGGGAAAACCAGTCATGTGGTTGTTCTCTGCACCAAACACAACATCCACACCAGTGGAGTTCCATCTTAAAACACCAAATAAAGAAAACTCCATTTCAGCTCTGTGTTGGAGAAGTCCAAACTAATCCAAGGTAAATGCTTTTCCCATGACGGTTTCTGCTGGCTGGACATGGACTTTTGTTGCAGACTCCTCCTCTTGGGCCAGTCTGCTGAGACCATGCAAGTACAGTAATCCCTGGCTGTAACGCCGTTCACCTTTCACGTCTCGCTGCTTCACGGATTTGCATTGTGCATCGTGTTCTGCATTCTGATTGGTTAAACAGTCTCCCCGCTTCTTCACTTCCTGTGTCAATAACGTTGGTTGCTTAGCAACAATCTGAGAACGGCCAATGAGCTTCAGCAGCAGCTCAAGAACAGGACCTTTGATTAATCGTTCATTACAGTCTCAAATATAATCCATGGTGGCATGTCGGAAGAAGAAAAGAAGAAAAACGAGCGACAACAACGACCCATAACTATGTTCTTCTCTCAAAAAAACACTCCTGCACCGCGGCTTAAGAAGAAAAAGACGTTACAGAGCGAGTCAGGATGCAGCATCAGAAGAGCAGGGAAATACACGCCAGTCACAATTTATCTTATTTTTTTTCATAATCATTTTTCATTTTCTCCCGTTCAAATCCAATTACTCGGGTCGTGGTGGTGATCTCCGCAGGTAGAAGCCCTGTATAATAATTATAATATATCATATAATATATTTTTTATAATATAATAATAATAATAAAAAAAAGGTTGCTACTTCACGAATTTCACTTATTACCGGTTCTTTTTGGAACGTAACCCCCGCGAAAAACCAGGGATTACAGTATAGTTGTTTACAGAGTTAGCAGGGATGGTTTCAGCGCTATCCTCCAGGAACTGTGGCGAGGTGTAGGTGTGAGTCCTGACTCGCTGGAGCGACGCAGGAGAGAACATTTTCCCAGGTTTATTTCCAACCACATCATCATTTCCAGCAGCGTGTGGATTTGTGCATCCACCCTGGACTGTAAACCCAGAGTTGACATGAAACAGGGTGTAGACTTGTGTTTTATGACGAAGTATTAGGGCCAAACTAAGACAAAAAAAAAAGGAAATTACAAGGTCATAATATTATGAGAATAAAGTCGTAAAATTACAAGAATAAAGTCATAATATTATGAGAATAAAGTCGTAATATTGCGAGAATAAAGTCATAATATTATGAGACTAAAGTCGTAATATTGCGAGAATAAAGTCATAATATTATGAGACTAAAGTCGTAAAATTACAAGAATAAAGTCGTAATATGGCGAGAATAAAGACGTAATATAACGAGAATAAAGTCGTAATATTACGAGAATGAAGTCGTAATATTATGAGAATAAAGTCATAATATTACGAGAATAAAGTGGTAATTTATGAGAACTCTAACAGCAAGAGCTTCTTCTCCCTGTGTTAAAATGAGGAATATTGAGCATCTTGTGAAGTTATATTTTGGTATCAGTTTCACAAACAAGGAATTACTTAATCTTTTGGCACATCAGCATCTAATTATTATCAGTATAAGGACTTTAAAAAGATTGTGCAAACGACTGCGTCTATTTGGAAGAAGGAACCACTCAGACTTGGAAGAAATTGCGTCTTTTGTGAAAGAAGAAAATCTTTATGATCATCCTCATTGTTTCCTGAGAAACAACAAAACCTCTATTACTATACTATACTATACTATTCTATACTATACTATACTATACTATACTATACTATACCAGACAGCTCCTCTTCCACAAAAGACGTATGTGCTCTTCCTGTTAGAGTTCTCATAAATTACCACTTTACTCTCGTAATATTACGACTTTATTCTCGTAATATTACGACTTTATTCTCATAATATTACGACTTTATTCTCATAATATTACGACTTTATTCTTGTAATATTACGACTTTATTCTCATAATATTACGACTTTATTCTTGTAATATTACGACTTTATTCTCATAATATTACGACTTTATTCTCATAATATTACGACTTTATTCTCATAATATTACGACTTTATTCTCATAATATTACGACTTTATTCTCATAATATTACGACTTTATTCTCGTAATTTCTAATTTTTTTCGTCTTAGTTTGGCCCTAATACTGCGTCGTAGTGTTTAGACTAGACATAATCCTAAAAAGGTTTCATAATGGACCCGCACCGGTGAGATGAGGCCCGCCTGGGTTCTTTGAGCCCTTTTGAGTGCAACTTTCCTGGATATGAAGCAGGTTGGTGTGTTTGTGAATGCAGGACGGCTGTTAACACGCAGCGGAAGTGTTTTCCATAGCAATGCTGCTGGAGGGTGACACGGTCACCAGCAGGTTCAAAACAGTCTCTAAGTGCTCTTACACAGCTGTCAGGAGGTGAGAGGTTGGGAGTGTGTGTGTGTGTGTGTGTGTGTGTGTGTGTGTGTGTGTGTGTGTGTGTGTGTGTGTGTGTGTGTGTGTGAGCTGCTACACGGGCTGTCGTCTCCACTGTGATTTATTCTGCTGCTTCATGGATGTGCAGATATTTTCCTGTTTTACTCTCTCTGTTTCTCCTTATCTTCTTCCTTCCTCTGCTTATTTTGCCCCTCATGTTTTATTTTTTATTTTCACTTTATCTTGAATCCCTCCATCATCACTACATCTTTTAATTAAAAAACAACAAACAACTCCTCCAACCCCAAAAAACCCCAAAACACTGCCCCTCACCCCTCAGATCAGCGGGAAGGTTGGTTTTCTTCACTTCTTTGTCCTCCTGAGCGCCAGGCCTGGCAGACTGGAGCCGTGCTGCGCCTACATCTCAGTCGGCGCCTCAGGCCCGTCCCGGCCGCTCTCTCATGACCACAGCCCACTGTGGACCCGCTCTCCCCCTCGCTCATACCCCCCCCCCCCCTGCTCTGCAACCCTGTCCTGCATCTGTGCTATATGAGGAACAAACTGTGTGTGTCTGCTGCTGCAGGTTTTGTGAAGAGAGCATTTGTTGAGTGGGACCTGCTCTGAAACATCTCTCCATCACACCACCAGGTTCCCATGAAGGAGGTCAAAAGGTCCAGTTTGTGCTGTGGCCATCGTAAACTAAAGCATGCACTGCCTGGCCAAAACAAAACATGAAATAAATACATAAAAAGACTAGGGGTGTCAAATTAGCGTGTTAATTGCGATTAATTATTTACAGATATATTTAGCGCGTTATTTTTTTTAATCGTTTACCGGTAATCTATTTTTTAATCTCTAACTGTACTTTTACTGTTTGCGAGTTGCCTTTATTTTGAAATCTGTTTGTGCGGTGGTCTTTTTCTGCTTGAGTTGTGGGTGGAAAACAACGGTCCATCACACCTTGCAGTGGACACTGATTGGCTGTCCATGTGTGTGGGCGTGGTTAACTACGCTGGTAGCGCCTCCCATTGTAGCTGGACAGGAGGGGGGATCATAGACATATTTACGTAGACGCCCCATCGAGCGCTGAGTCGTACGTCAACGACGCCGTCATATTGGATGTGGCAAGACTGTGCTGTAAACTAATACAAGTAAATTGACTTATTTTCATAAAGCGCCTTTCTACAAAGGAATTTATTCATTCACACACACACTAATATACTTGGGAAACAGTTAGGCACCAAATATAATATATTTAATTATCTCAGATGGAAAAAATAAGAACTTTATTGATCCCACATAGGAGTAATTCATGTTATATCAGCTATAGAGAACAAGAAGTGCCGAAAAACAATATATACCCCCCCCCCCCTCACAAAAATAAGAAAAATAGAGAAACATATTTTCTCATCAACAAAACTAATTTTACAAGTAACAAAATAACATATTTGAACCATTTTTCAGATTTTTTCAGTTATTTTATTGTCTGAAAAATGGTTCAAATTTTATTTTATTGTCTGAAAAATGGTTCAAATATGTTATTTTTTTATCTGAAAAATTTTAAATTTGTTTTGTTGAACCTGAACTGGAATTTGAACTGTTCAGATTATGTGAGTTTCAGCTTCACTGTTTACGTCCAATTATTACAGAATACATTTCACCAGCGGGCGGCACATTTAAAGTACTTGATGAGACAACGACTTCACACTACATTACCCACAATGCAGTGCCCACTGGCGTAACAACGGGCACCAGCTCCATGGCAACGGCGGCCCGAGCCTGGTGCACCTTTACATGACCAGTGGAGAGAGAGACGTTGCAGACGCAGCGTCAGCGAGACGTCAGATGATGATCCTTATCATTATCTGTGGGAATTTTACACATCGTCTCCCAAAGAGTCCGACGGTAAAAATCTAACCTTTCTGTGGAAACTATGTCCAGCTGCGCTGAGAAAACAAGTCTGAGCGTCTGCCTTGTCAACTTCAAATTTAAAAACTTAATTTGGAGTTAAAGCATCCGTCCAGTGTGAGAAAATATCTGCAAGTCCTTGATAATCAAACAAAGTGATCAGGAAAGACCAAGAAGACCCAACAACCCCAAACCACCCCAGTCCCACTGCTGCACCTTCAGGGGTTGATTTACCTGCAACAGGTAGAAACACTGATAATGGACTACATTGTTGGAGATTTACAGCCTCTGAGTAAAGTTGAAAAGCCACTAGGACAATACATAATTGTAGACAGTGAACAGTTTTAGGATAGGGGGGCGTTTCATTCGTACTTCTCACCTAAAAATATTAAAATTAACTGAATTTGAACTAGTTCAAAATGAAAATGGTGAACTATGAACGTGAACTATTCATTTTTAAACTATGTGAACTGAACTTTGAACTAGTTCATGAGAAGTAGGAACTTGCCCAACACTGCTGGTTTACCAGCTCAGCTGACCACTTCATCTTTATACTCTTACTTCTGTATTAGATGTTACTGTAAGTCCTGCTGTTGGCTGTTATTTAAGTCCATCTCAGCCAATGTTTAATGATTCTCTGACCACAATCGTTCTTGATTGATAGGAACATGATTGTTCACCACGTTTATTTCAGGTTTAATTACATTTCTTATCCACAGTTTAAGTAGTTTTAGCAGCCTCCTTAGTGGTTCCGTCTGATGCAGCTCGGGAGTTTGACCCTTCTGACACAGAGGAACATCTTGTCCATCACACCGGGATGTGTCTTCTACCGTGGTTGTTGGGGGAACGAGAAGCTGCTCGCTGCAGCAGATGGCGACTTTACGGCCAGGTGGTGCAGCTGCTGTTTAGCTAGTGTACACATCTGATTTCAGATTTTGTGCTCTCTTCACAAAAGTTTGCATCACCCTCACAACATCGTACCCTGCATGCGGATCGTCTTGCCATTGCCGCGGCTAACTTGAAGGCATGACTTGTCTTTTTAATGTGCTGATGATCATTTTGCTGTGCAGCAAGCCCTGAACTCACTCACCCTTCACCATCCTCACCACACTCTCTGTTTAAAAGCAAGACTCATCAAGAGAACAAAAAAGCTCAGAATGCAGCCTTTTTCCAAGACACACTGTTGAATTGTTAGTAGCAGAATGTGGAGGATTTCCAACTGCAGAATCAGAACATTTTAGTCCAAGTGTCTGCATCGGATCTGTTTACCAGATTATAGGTCTTTCCCAAAGGAGATGCATTTAAAATTTACATTATAATGTAAATAATCTCTTAAAACACGACACTACACTACAATATCTTAATATGTCAATGTTTTTTTTTTACATACAAATATTTCCAATGTTTCTTCTAAATTGTTTCTCATAAACAACATGACAAGGTTATGCAAGACTGGGAAAACTTGTGACCTACTACAGAAAACAGCAACTTTTATTGCATTTATTTGTTGTCAAAACTCAAAATAAACTATTAATGATCTGAAAATAGATAAATCTTTCATGTTAAAGGCAAAATTAATCACAGCAGTTACACAAAGTTTACATTTTAACAACATCCACATTAGGCTCAGTTCAGTTGGTCATTCATGATCCTTTCATTATTTAAAAATACCCATCTGTCCTCACAGATGTATTAACTCCTGACCCCGTCCTGATCCTCAGAGTTGGTGCCCACGGGTAGATGAGAGCCACTTCTGGTTAACTAGCCTTGTTTTAGACCACAAAGTGAAGAATATTGTAGCTTTTTGACTGGATAGAAGGGGCTGGCTCCTAAAGCGGGTCAACCTCCACTCACATTCATGTAAAATGATACGATCTGCAGCAAAAACCAACATATTTACAGTCTGGTTCACAAAATGTTTCTGCTCTCGAACTGATTTCCAAGAAAACTGTAATGAATGGAAATTTTTAATCGTACCTCATTAGGTAAATTAGCATGAACCCACATATTTATGCAATACATGTATATATATATATATATATATATATATATATATATATATATATATATATATATATATATATATACATACACAGTCTGTGGTGGCTGCTGAGCAGGTGGTTGGATGTTTTAGCAGCACCCAGCTTGGCAGTTGTGCATCTGTTGCCAAGGCCGAGAGGAGCATCATTTGCTCCTTAGACAGACAAATGAGCCAGAGAATGTGCTCTTAAGTGAACCCTGTAGAGGGGTGTATGTGCACACAGTAATTGCTTTGTTGCCAGCCTGATTTAACTCCAGGGTCACCTTATGTCAGTCAGTGAAGTGTTTAGGTGTCTAGTCGTATTACTCCCCACAGATAATACCTAGGCTGAGTCGGTGGGAGTGATAACTTCACGTTATCTCCCCAAAAACAAAGGGCTGTGTAAATGAGGAGTCTACATATGGATGTTAAAGGTGTGTGGGCGTGGCCTGCACCTGAACCAGTAAGACAGGAGGAGGGTTTTTCCTCATTTACTTGTTATTATTAAACCTTTATTTCATCAGGCAAGAAATTAAGAACACGTTCTTATTTACAAATGTGGCCTGAGACCAAGGAGCAAAGGCTCTTTGAGGGGGAAAGGGGATCCATCCATCTATTTTCTATACCCGTTTTATCCTCTGCAGGGTCTGCTGGAGCCTACCCCAGCTCTCCCAGTCTCAGGCGAGACGCTGGGGTACAGTACACCCAGGACAGGTCGCCAGTCCATCGCAGGGCTACATAGATACAAACCTACGGGACCTACGGGCAATTTAGAATCATCAGTTAACCTACTATGCATGTTTTTGGACTGTGGGAGGAAGCCGGAGTAACCGGAGGGAACCCACGCAAGCACAGGGAGAACATGCAAACCGGGAACCTTCTTGCTGTGAGGCAACAGTGCTAACCACTAAGCCACGACCTGCTGTCTTACAACATAAGAGATTATTTAAAGTTACAATAACAAACCAACAATTGAAAGTAAATACAATACAATTTTTGGAGCAGTGCTGGGATCATGTCTCCGGTCTAAAATTATGCATTTAGTTTTCTTTGTATTGAGAAGGAGATGAAGGCTATGAAAATACTGCTCAATGGAGGTGAGGCTGAGCTGTAGTGTGGATGCCGCTGAGTGGAGAGAAGGGCCCTCTTAGTATATGATGGTATCATCAGCGTATAGGTGACGTTTGGAATTGCCAGCGTTCTTACCTACTACAGTACATTGATGTAAATGGAGAATAGCATTAAGCCTATAGATCCTTGGGGCACTCCTTTAGTGATGGTGAGAGGGTCAGTTAGAATGTTTTCAGTCTTTATTTGCTGTTTAAGTAGCTGGCAAACCATTCACAGGAGTGCAGTGACAGGCCAATGCTAGGGAGCCTCTGCAGCAGTATGGAGTAGTTGACAGAATCAAACGCTTTATTTAGATCAATAAAGGCAGCGATGCACAACTTCTTGGAGTCTAATGACACCTTATTAGACTCCAAGAAGTTGTGCATCGCTGACAATATCATCCAGGACCTTCAGAGTAGCTGTGGTGCACCCATGGCCTGGACGGAACCCAGACTGCACATCGGACGGGACGTTATTTAAGGCCATGAAGTGGCTTAGCTGTTTATGCACCAATACACTAAGACCTTTGCCAAACACTGCAAGATGGATGTGGGTCTGTAGCATTTGGGATTCGAGCCCCAGCCACCCTTAAAGAGTGGGATGACTTGTGCAGATTTCCAGCCTCGAGGGAAAACTGACAGCTCCAGAGACATATTGAACAGCCTTGAGATGGGGACAGCAATGAGAGGACCAGCAACCTTTAGAAACATGGGAAACAAGGGCCAACCAACTTGTTAGAATGCAGGTTGGTGAGGTCCTTATGTGTCAGATATGGAATTCATTGGTGGATGTGATGGACCAGCAATAAAGGGCTCAACAGTGGAGACATGAGCAGAGTCAAAGTGTCTTATCAGTTACAACAGAGTCACCAAAAGTCATCATCCTGGGGAATTGGAGAGTAGTGAGCTTGTTCGCACGGATTTGACAGTTTTTCCAAAACTTCTTAACGTCAGAGCCGCAGGATGCAAATTTGTCCAGGAATGAGGGTGTGGCAGGGTGCGTGCCACGGGGGCCCGCCCGAAGGATGGAGAGACACGGAGTTCAGTGCAGACCCTGTTTATTTACACCCAAATCACACACAGTGCACAAGCACACCCCATGACCGCAGCTCCTCCGACCAGCAGCTCCAGTCTGACCCTTGCTGCTGTCCAGCCCCGCCTTATCAAGGCTGGCAGGGTGGAGAGGTTGACGGGCCACACCTGTGTCCCGTCAGCCTGAGTGGCTGCAGCTCCTCCACTCTGCCACACACCCCCAACGCCAAACTCGCGCCGGGGTCTGTCCGGCCGAGCCTACTCCCCCCCCGCCCCCCTCGGAGCAGGAGAGGAACCGCCGTCTGCGCCCCCCGGGCCTTCCTGGGTCGGGAGGCCGCCCTCGGCGTCGGGCCGACCAGCGGGACCGGTCGGGCGGCCGTCCTCGGGCTGACCGCCGAGAAAGCCGCTTTCGGGACCGGGCCCCTGGTGGCCTCGGGCCAGACGGCATCTGCGGCCGTGGCCGGGGTGCGTCCAGGACCACCCCCTCCTCCATCACGCCCCCCTGCTGGTCCGTCCCCGGGACTGCCTCCTCCACGGCGCAGCCCTTCTCTGGAGCTGGTGTGTCCAGGACCGCCTCCTCCGTCACGGTGCCCTGCTGGTCCGCCTCCACCTCTGCAGCCGACTCCGCCTCCGACTCCACCTCTGACTCTGCCTCCGACTCCGCCTCAGGAGCCATCGCCTGGCGGCCTGCAGCGACTGCCTCACGGCCGGTCGGCTGCAGCCCCGCCAGCGCTGCCACGGCGAACCTCAGGCGTGGTGCCGGGGTGGGTCGCTCCGTTGGCCCTGCCGTCTCGGGAGCCGTCGCTTGGCGGCCCGCAGCTTCTGCCTCCCGGCCTCTCAGCTGCGGCGCCGCCAGCTCCTCCCGCGCTGCTCCGGCGAACCTCCGGCGTGGCGCAGGGATGGGTCGGTCCGCGGGCATCAGCGCCGCCAACACAGCGAGCTGATGCCCGCCCTGGTCCCGGCGCAGGGCGGCCAGGTCCGCAATGGCCTGGGCGAGCGCGTCCAGGGCCCGCTCCATGCCTCTCCTCCCATCGGGCCCCACGTTGGGCGCCAGTGTAGCAGTGTGAGTGCCACGGGGGCCCGACCGACAGGATGGAGAGGACACGGAGCTTTGTGCAGACCCTTTTATTTAATAATCACCCAGATCACAGCCACACACGTGCAGAACCACCTTCTCCCACAGCATCAGCCACCAGCAGCTCCTCCGACCAGCAGCTCCAGTCTGACCCTTGCTGCTGTCCAGCCCCGCCTTATCAAGGCTGGCAGGGTGGAGAGGTTGACGGGCCACACCTGTGTCCCGTCAGCCTGAGTGGCTGCAGCTCCTCCACTCTGCCACAGAGGGATTTTAGCTTTTCTGACAGCCTGAGGTTTCACTATTATGAAGCGCGTTTATGATTGGTTGTGTTTTCTTAGGGAGCATGGAGAGAGAGGGAGGGGGGGTGTCTTTGATCCTTCATTGCTGTGATTTAAAAAAAAAACATAAAAACGAACAAACTTCTCTTATTATTTAGGTTTACTGCTGAAAATATTTCGCAGTAAAAGGCTTGAGTCCCGGCTTGCGGCCCTGAACCCACTAAAATAACCCCCCCCCCAAAAAATGTTTAGTAAGAAACACGGTAAGAAAGTTGAATGAGTACATCTAGTTTGTAGAAACTGCACTTTGCCTTTGCAGCAGTGTTATAGTTGTTAGGGTGGTCCAAAGGTGTGGGGGCTTTTTTATTGCGCTTAAAGTAGACATCACTGGTTATCGTTTTTTCTTAATAAAAATGTTCTTCCACAGAATCACATGAATGCATAACCACAAGTCCAGTCACAACCCTCCCACGTAGTGATGCACTCCAGCAGCAAATACCTCGGTCTAGATGGTCTTAGGATGCATATCGTTTTTACCATAATTGTTTTTGTGTAGCATCCATTTCATGGTCCTTTTGGGGACTGTTGTAGTGGATGAAGAGCAACCATGAGCCCCCAGGGGGGTAAAGCTGAAATTGGCAATTTTACATTTCTAACTTCAATTGCTTTCCCCCCTAACTCAATCAAGCAGCTTTTCCCTGAAGGACTATTTGATTCAGAGTATCTGCATGCCCACAAAACCCTCTGTAAGTTTTCCACAACACAATTAAACAGCCACTCTGCTGAGAATTCCCCTTTTTACTCCACTTTATGCCACTGACCAACTACGAGTGTGTATTTCTGCTGGTAACTTGTACAGTAGAACTGCAAATAAAAACATGGAATTCTCTGTAAAATATAATTAGAACCCAAGTCTAATGGTTTGCAGATCTCATGAACATGTTTTATTTACAATTAAACGTTAAAGATTGAATGTGATGGCAGCAACACATGAAGGAAGTTGAGATCAGGTGAAGTTTGTCACTATCTAGATCTATGCGATGGTGTTGACAGATCAAAAATACAAATAAGGAGTTTTACTTTCACTTTTCATGTGAAAATTATCAGAACATTTGATAGGAAATGGGCGTGGCTAGGTTTGTTGGACTCGGGACATTTGAAGGGATAAGAGGACAAAATGATGCCAATATAGTTCTGGAGAGTTGACCCAAAATGTAAAGCCGCTGATTCTAGCACCACCCATGGATCTTTTACTTTCTTTCATAGTTCTTTTTATTGATTTTCACTTTCACATAAACAAAACATTAAACATTCCCTCCCCACAGCGAACTTCCCTTACCCCTGCTGTCACTCAATGATGTTAGGCTGCTTACTGACATTTTACAACATATGCTTGTATAACAATAATGTCCAGAGTGAGAAACCGATTGCTACAAGGCACTTAGTGAAACACAGTATAGTGGATCTTTTACTTTCTCTAATCATTTCACAGATTAGGGCGCCATAGGCCAGGTTTAAGGTGTATAACTTTTGATTTGTTTTGTCCATCTTGTTTTGCTGTAGAAAAAATATAAATGAACAGAACAAATTTTTTTATTTTTTTTTTTTGTGCTTAGGCATATAACTCACTAAAAAAAAAATAAAAATAAAAAAAATATATATATATTTTTATATTTAATTTTTTTAATTTTTTAAAGTAAAGTAAGTATAGGTTCGCACAAAACATGTGATGCGCTGCCATAAGGCAAAACCTGTTTTGTGTTGTTTAAGTTACGGTGCACTGTGGCAGTGGCGCGAGTCTTGATAAATCTTCTCTTCAGGCCGGGCCGGTCCTAGGATTTTGGTGGCCCTAAAAAAAGATTTCCTTTGTGGCTTCAAAACACTCCAAGTGTAAACACCAAATCAGACAATGCTTTTGATCAAGTGCCCCCCCCCCCCTTAGAGCGTTTAAACCAGGAACCGGCCCTGTCTGGCTTCAAGAGCTTACAATTATGACATTTTCTCTTGCTGCTGGTACAAATGACACTTCCTGACAGGTATCTCGTGCACATGCATGTCGTTTCAGAGAGCTGTCACATCCACATCAAAGTCTGATACAAGACACTTGAAAAAAACCATCAAATCAGAACTTAACCAAATAAGAATTGTATTGGAATTGAACAATGTGTCTGGTAGTGTGAACATAGCATCTTAGCCAGTCCAGTGGTTGTATCTCCTCTTTCTGTTTGCTCTCACACTCCTGTCTTTACCCCTGTAGTTCGCCGTGTGCCTCCCCGTTTCTCCATCCCCCCCACTAATGCCGAGGTCATGCCTGGCGGCAGCGTCAACCTCACCTGCGTGGCTGTCGGGGCTCCCATGCCTTTCGTCAAGTGGGTGAGTGGAGAAGAGGAGCTGACTCAGCAGGACGAGATGCCCATCGGCCGCAACGTCCTGGAGCTCACCAACATCCAGCGCTCCGCCAACTACACCTGCGTGGCCACGTCCTCCCTGGGCCTGATCGAGACCACGGCCCAGGTCACAGTCAAAGGTCAGAAACCCTCGCTGCTGGTCGGTGTGTGTGGTCTGGAAATGACTTGTCCTACTTTCGTCCTCTTGGACGTGAGCGCTAAAGTCTAAAACTTCATTCTAAAAAGGTAAGTGATTACCCAGAGCCGGTCCAAGGCATAAGCAAACTAAGCGGCCGCTTAGGGCCCCGTGGCCACTAGGTGGCCCCCAAGAGTTAAAAAAAATTAAAAAAAATACAATTATTTTTTTATGTGTGAGTGAGGATTCATACATTAATAAACCTATATTATTGTACAAAAACACAATTAATATTATTGAACACACCAGTCGGCCCGACACCAGGGCTGACGGAGACACACGCACGCGCGCGTGCGCGTCGAGAGATCCGTGACCTGACATTTTAGGGAAGTGATGTGAGAGGAACACTTATTTGTTCAACTCTCTGCTCTCCTCCAGCTCTTCCCAAGATGCCCACCTCCCTCCTCGTGACGGAGACCACAGCCACCAGCGTCACTCTTACCTGGGACTCTGGAAACCCTGAGCCGGTGTCCTACTATGTGATTCAGTACCGGTCCAAACTGTCTGATAACGGCTTCCAGGAAGTGGACGGCGTAGCCACGACGCGCTACAGCATCGGTGGCCTCGGCCCCTTCTCCGAATACGAGTTCCGTGTCATGGCTGTCAACAGCGTTGGCCGGGGGCCTCCGAGCAGCACCGTGGACACCCGCACGGGCGAGCAAGCGCCCTCATCACCACCCCTTCATGTGCTAGCAAGCATGCTGAGCTCCAGCACCATGCTGGTGCAGTGGGAACCTCCAGAGGAGCCCAATGGGCAGATCCAGGGCTACCGTGTGTACTACAGCTCTGAGCCCGGAGACCCCCTCAGCTCGTGGCAGATACACAACACTGATGCCAGCCAGTTCACCACCATCTCAGCTCTGACCGCAGACATCACCTACAGCCTTACAGTCCTAGCCTTCACGTCTGTGGGAGACGGGCCGCCCTCTGATGTGCTACAGATCAAAACCAGGCAAGGAGGTGAGAACATGCACATGCACATATACATGTGGGCAGGGAGAGCAGGGGTAGCAGGGAGAGCAGGGGGAGCAGGGAGAGCAGGGGTAGTAGGGAGAGCAGGGAGAGCAGAGGTAGCAGGGGCAGCAGGGAGAGCAGGGGGAGCAGGGGCGGCAGGGAGAGCAGGGGCAGCAGGGGTAGTAGGGAGAGCAGGGAGAACAGGGGGAGCAGGGAGAGCAGGGGCTGCAGGGGTAGTAGGGAGAGCAAGGGGAGCAGGGACAGCAGGGGTAGCAGGGAGAGCAGGGGGAGCAGGGGCTGCAGGGGTAGTAGGGCGAGCAGGGAGAGCAGGGGTAGTAGGGGGAGCAGAGGGAGCAGGGAGAGCAGGTGTAGTAGGGAGAGCAGGGGGAGCAGGGAGAGCAGGTGCTGCAGGGGTAGTATGGAGAGCAGGGAGAGCAGAGGTAGCAGGAGCAGCAGGGAGAGCAGGAGTAGCAGGGGCAGCAGGGGGAGCAGGGAGAGCAGGTGCTGCAGGGGTAGTATGGAGAGCAGGGAGAGCAGAGGTAGCAGGAGCAGCAGGGAGAGCAGGAGTAGCAGGGGCAGCAAGGAGAGCAGGGGCAGTAGGGGGAGCAGGGAGAGCAGGGGCAGCAGGGTTAGTAGGGAGAGCAGGGAGAGCAGGGGGAGCAGGGAGAGCAGGGGGAGCAGGGAGAGTGGGGGCTGCAGGGGTAGTAGGGCGAGCACGGGGAGCAGGGAGAGCAGGTGTAGTAGGGAGAGCAGGGGGAGCAGGGAGAGCAGGTACTGCCGGGGTAGTATGGAGAGCAGGGAGAGCAGAGGTAGCAGGAGCAGCAGGGAGAGCAGGAGTAGCAGGGGCAGCAGGGGGAGCAGGGAGAGCAGGTGCTGCAGGGGTAGTAGGGAGAGCAGGGGGGGCAGGGATAGCAGGGGTAGTAGGGAGAGCAGGGGGGGGCAGGGGTAGTAGGGAGAGCAGGGGGAGCAGGGAGAGCAGGGGTAGTAGGGAGAGTAGGGAGAGCAGGGGTAGTAGGGAGAGCAGGGGGGGTAGGGAGAGTAGGGGGAGCAGGGAGAGCAGGGGAGCAGGGAGAGCAGGGAGAGCAGGGGGAACAGGGGCAAACAGGAGGAACAGGAGGAGCAGGGAGAGCGGGGAGAGCAGGGGGAGCAGGGAGAGTGGGGGCTGCAGGGGTAGTAGGGCGAGCACGGGGAGCAGGTAGAGCAGGGGTAGTAGGGAGAGCAGGGGGGGCAGGGATAGCAGGGGTAGTAGGGAGAGCAGGGAGAGCAGAGGTAGCAGGAGCAGCAGGGAGAGCAGGAGTAGCAGGGGCAGCAGGGGGAGCAGGGAGAGCAGGTGCTGCAGGGGTAGTATGGAGAGCAGGGAGAGCAGAGGTAGCAGGAGCAGCAGGGAGAGCAGGAGTAGCAGGGGCAGCAAGGAGAGCAGGGGCAGTAGGGGGAGCAGGGAGAGCAGGGGCAGCAGGGTTAGTAGGGAGAGCAGGGAGAGCAGGGGGAGCAGGGAGAGCAGGGGGAGCAGGGAGAGTGGGGGCTGCAGGGGTAGTAGGGCGAGCACGGGGAGCAGGGAGAGCAGGTGTAGTAGGGAGAGCAGGGGGAGCAGGGAGAGCAGGTGCTGCCGGGGTAGTATGGAGAGCAGGGAGAGCAGAGGTAGCAGGAGCAGCAGGGAGAGCAGGAGTAGCAGGGGCAGCAGGGGGAGCAGGGAGAGCAGGTGCTGCAGGGGTAGTAGGGAGAGCAGGGGGGGCAGGGATAGCAGGGGTAGTAGGGAGAGCAGGGGGGGCAGGGGTAGTAGGGAGAGCAGGGGGAGCAGGGAGAGCAGGGGTAGTAGGGAGAGTAGGGAGAGCAGGGGTAGTAGGGAGAGCAGGGGGGGTAGGGAGAGTAGGGGGAGCAGGGAGAGCAGGGGAGCAGGGAGAGCAGGGAGAGCAGGGGGAACAGGGGCAAACAGGAGGAACAGGAGGAGCAGGGAGAGCGGGGAGAGCAGGGGGAGCAGGGAGAGTGGGGGCTGCAGGGGTAGTAGGGCGAGCACGGGGAGCAGGTAGAGCAGGGGTAGTAGGGAGAGCAGGGGGGGCAGGGATAGCAGGGGTAGTAGGGAGAGCAGGGAGAGCAGAGGTAGCAGGAGCAGCAGGGAGAGCAGGAGTAGCAGGGGCAGCAGGGGGAGCAGGGAGAGCAGGTGCTGCAGGGGTAGTATGGAGAGCAGGGAGAGCAGAGGTAGCAGGAGCAGCAGGGAGAGCAGGAGTAGCAGGGGCAGCAAGGAGAGCAGGGGCAGTAGGGGGAGCAGGGAGAGCAGGGGCAGCAGGGTTAGTAGGGAGAGCAGGGAGAGCAGGGGGAGCAGGGAGAGCAGGGGGAGCAGGGAGAGTGGGGGCTGCAGGGGTAGTAGGGCGAGCACGGGGAGCAGGGAGAGCAGGTGTAGTAGGGAGAGCAGGGGGAGCAGGGAGAGCAGGTGCTGCCGGGGTAGTATGGAGAGCAGGGAGAGCAGAGGTAGCAGGAGCAGCAGGGAGAGCAGGAGTAGCAGGGGCAGCAGGGGGAGCAGGGAGAGCAGGTGCTGCAGGGGTAGTAGGGAGAGCAGGGGGGGCAGGGATAGCAGGGGTAGTAGGGAGAGCAGGGGGGGGCAGGGGTAGTAGGGAGAGCAGGGGGAGCAGGGAGAGCAGGGGTAGTAGGGAGAGTAGGGAGAGCAGGGGTAGTAGGGAGAGCAGGGGGGGTAGGGAGAGTAGGGGGAGCAGGGAGAGCAGGGGAGCAGGGAGAGCAGGGAGAGCAGGGGGAACAGGGGCAAACAGGAGGAACAGGAGGAGCAGGGAGAGCGGGGAGAGCAGGGGGAGCAGGGAGAGTGGGGGCTGCAGGGGTAGTAGGGCGAGCACGGGGAGCAGGTAGAGCAGGGGTAGTAGGGAGAGCAGGGGGGGCAGGGATAGCAGGGGTAGTAGGGAGAGCAGGGGGGGGCAGGGGTAGTAGGGAGAGCAGGGGGAGCAGGGAGAGTGGGGGCTGCAGGGGTAGTAGGGCGAGCACGGGGAGCAGGTAGAGCAGGGGTAGTAGGGAGAGCAGGGGGGGCAGGGGTAGCAGGGGTAGTAGGGAGAGCAGGGGGGGGCAGGGGTAGTAGGGAGAGCAGGGGGAGCAGGGAGAGCAGGGGTAGTAGGGAGAGTAGGGAGAGCAGGTGTAGTAGGGAGAGCAGGGGGAGCAGGGAGAGCAGGTGCTGCAGGGGTAGTATGGAGAGCAGGGAGAGCAGAGGTAGCAGGAGCAGCAGGGAGAGCAGGAGTAGCAGGGGCAGCAGGGGGAGCAGGGAGAGCAGGTGCTGCAGGGGTAGTATGGGGAGCAGGGAGAGCAGAGGTAGCAGGAGCAGCAGGGAGAGCAGGAGTAGCAGGGGCAGCAAGGAGAGCAGGGGCAGTAGGGGGAGCAGGGAGAGCAGGGGCAGCAGGGTTAGTAGGGAGAGCAGGGGGAGCAGGGGGAGCAGGGAGAGCGGGGAGAGCAGGGGGAGCAGGGAGAGTGGGGGCTGCAGGGGTAGTAGGGCAAGCACGGGGAGCAGGTAGAGCAGGGGTAGTAGGGAGAGCAGGGGGGGCAGGGATAGCAGGGGTAGTAGGGAGAGCAGGGGGGGCAGGGGTAGTAGGGAGAGCAGGGGGAGCAGGGAGAGCAGGGGTAGTAGGGAGAGTAGGGAGAGCAGGGGTAGTAGGGAGAGCAGGGGGGGTAGGGAGAGTAGGGGGAGCAGGGAGAGCAGGGGAGCAGGGAGAGCAGGGAGAGCAGGGGGAACAGGGGCAAACAGGAGGAACAGGAGGAGCAGGGGTAGCAGGAGGAGCAGGGGGAGCAGGGAGAGTAGGGGCAGCAGGGGGAGCGGGGGTAGCAGGAGGAGCAGGGGGAGCAGGGAGAGTAGGGGCAGCAGGAGGAGCAGGGGCAGCAGGAGGAGCAGGGAGAGCAGGGGCAGCAGTGGGAGCAGGGAGAGCAGGGGCAGCAGGGAGAGCAGGGGCAGCAGGAGGAGCAGGGGCATCAGGAGAAGCAGGGGCAGCAGGAGGAGCAGGGGTAGCAGGAGGAGCAGGGGGAGCAGGGGCTGCAGGGGTAGTAGGGGGAGCAGGGAGAGCAGGGGCAGCAGGGAGAGCAGGGGCAGCAGGAGGAGCAGGGGCAGCAGGAGAAGCAGGGGCAGCAGGAGGAGCAGGAGTAGCAGGAGGAGCAGGGGTAGCAGGGGTAGCAGGGGCTGCAGGGGTAGTAGGGGGAGCAGGGAGAGCAGGGGTAGTAGGGAGAGCAGGGGGAGCAGACTTAACAGCTGTGTTTTAACTAGAAACTAGACATACTTCAAAAGGAGGAGTAAAACAGGGAGCAGGACTCCTGTCCTCTGGGGCGGCAGCTGGACAGGATCCAGTGAGTGTCTGAGAACATGTTGACAAATGCTAAAGTTAGAGCTGACATCTTCATGAGGAGGGCATCCTTTAGTTCTGTTCCTTCATGTTCTGATGATTACAGGGTGCTGGGAGTTCCAGCCTCACATCCGGACTGTTTTGTATTTTCACCTTTGAAGACGGGCCTCTCTGTCCTCTCCCCATCTCTGTGTCTCCTTCACCTCTTGTTTCTGCCTTCAGTTCCAGCTCAGCCGTCTTCTTTCGAGGCTGAAGCTGAGCTGGATACGCGCGTCATGTTGTCGTGGCTTTGGCCTGTCCAGGACGCCGTCATTAGTTTTGATCTGCTTTACTGGGAAGCAAACACCCCCGCTGACAAGGTAAGTTCCCAACTAAAAACATGGTGGACCCTGTTTTGGTTTGGCGCATGTAACGTGTATGAATGTACAGTGGGGCAACAAAGTTGTTAGTCAGACACCAGTTGTGCAAGTGGTCCCACTTAAATAGATGAGATACACCTGTAATTTTCATCACAGGTATATTTCAACTATGAGAGACAAAATGAAAAATAATACAATCAGGAAAATCACATTGTTTGATTTTTAAAGAATGTATTTGCAAATTAGAGTGGAAAATAAGTTTTTGGTCAATAACAAAAGTGCATCTCAATACTTGTTATATACCTTTTGTTGGCAATGACATAGGTCAAAGGTTTTCTGTAAGTCTTCACAAGGTTTTCACACACTGTTGCTGGTATTTTGGTCCGTTCCTCCATGCAGATCTCCTCTAGAGCAGTGATTGGTCCGTTCCTCCGTGCAGATCTCCTCTAGAGCAGAGATTGGTCCGTTCCTCCGTGCAGATCTCCTCTAGAGCAGAGATTGGTCCGTTCCTCCATGATCTCCTCTAGAGCAGTGATTGGTCCGTTCCTCCATGCAGATCTCCTCTAGAGCAGTGATTGGTTCGTTCCTCCAAGCAGATCTCATCTAGAGCAGTGATTGGTCCGTTCCTCCATGCAGATCTCCTCTAGAGCAGTGATTGGTCCGTTCCTCCATGCAGATCTCCTCTAGAGCAGTGATTGGTCCGTTCCTCCATGCAGATCTCCTCTAGAGCAGTGATTGGTCCGTTCCTCCATGCAGATCTCCTCTAGAGCAGTGATTGGTCCGTTCCTCCATGATCTCCTCTAGAGCAGTGATTGGTCCGTTCCTCCATGCAGATCTCCTCTAGAGCAGTGATTGGTCCGTTCCTCCATGCAGATCTCCTCTAGAGCAGTGATTGGTCCGTTCCTCCATGCAGATCTCCTCTAGAGCAGAGATTGGTCCGTTCCTCCATGCAGATCTCCTCTAGAGCAGTGATTGGTCCGTTCCTCCATGATCTCCTCTAGAGCAGTGATTGGTCCGTTCCTCCATGCAGATCTCCTCTAGAGCAGTGATTGGTCCGTTCCTCCATGATCTCCTCTAGAGCAGTGATTGGTCCGTTCCTCCATGATCTCCTCTAGAGCAGTGATTGGTCCGTTCCTCCATGATCTCCTCTAGAGCAGTGATTGGTCCGTTCCTCCATGATCTCCTCTAGAGCAGTGATTGGTCCGTTCCTCTATGATCTCCTCTAGAGCAGTGATTGGTCCGTTCCTCCATGATCTCCTCTAGAGCAGTGATTGTTCCGTTCTTCCATGATCTCCTCTAGAGCAGTGATTGGTCCGTTCCTCCATGATCTCCTCTAGAGCAGTGATTTGTCCGTTCCTCCATGATCTCCTCTAGAGCAGAGATTGGTCCGTTCCTCCATGATCTCCTCTAGAGTAGTGATTGGTCCGTTCCTCCATGCAGATCTCCTCTAGAGCAGTGATTGGTTCGTTCCTCCAAGCAGATCTCATCTAGAGCAGTGATTGGTCCGTTCCTCCATGCAGATCTCCTCTAGAGCAGTGATTGGTCCGTTCCTCCATGCAGATCTCCTCTAGAGCAGTGATTGGTCCGTTCCTCCATGCAGATCTCCTCTAGAGCAGTGATTGGTCCGTTCCTCCATGATCTCCTCTAGAGCAGTGATTGGTCCGTTCCTCCATGCAGATCTCCTCTAGAGCAGTGATTGGTCCGTTCCTCCATGCAGATCTCCTCTAGAGCAGAGATTGGTCCGTTCCTCCATGCAGATCTCCTCTAGAGCAGTGATTGGTCCGTTCCTCCATGATCTCCTCTAGAGCAGTGATTGGTCCGTTCCTCCATGATCTCCTCTAGAACAGTGATTGGTCCGTTCCTCCATGCAGATCTCCTCTAGAGCAGTGATTGGTCCGTTCCTCCATGCAGATCTCCTCTAGAGCAGCGATTGGTCCGTTCCTCCATGATCTCCTCTAGAGCAGTGATTGGTCCGTTCCTCCATGATCTCCTCTAGAGCAGTGATTGGTCTGTTCCTCCATGATCTCCTCTAGAGCAGTGATTGGTCCGTTCCTCCATGATCTCCTCTAGAGCAGTGATTGGTCCGTTCTTCCATGCAGATCTCCTCTAGAGCAGTGATTGGTCCGTTCCTCCATGATCTCCTCTAGAGCAGTGATTGGTCCGTTCCTCCATGATCTCCTTTAGAGCAGTGATTGGTCCGTTCCTCCATGATCTCCTCTAGAGCAGTGATTGGTCCGTTCCTCCATGATCTCCTCTAGAACAGTGATTGGTCCGTTCCTCCATGATCTCCTCTAGAGCAGTGATTGGTCCGTTCCTCCATGATCTCCTCTAGAGCAGTGATTGGTCCGTTCCTCCATGATCTCCTCTAGAGCAGTGATTGGTCCGTTCCTCCATGATCTCCTCTAGAGCAGTGATTGGTCCATTCCTCCATGATCTCCTCTAGAGCAGTGATTGGTCCGTTCCTCCATGATCTTCTGTAGAGCAGTGATTGGTCCGTTCCTCCATGCAGATCTCCTCTAGAGCAGGGAAACACGGACTTTCAACTCCCTCCAAAGATTTTCTATGGGGTTGAGATCTGGAGACTGGCTAGGCCACTCCAGGACTTTGAAATGTTTCTTATGAAGCCACTCCTTCGTTGCCCGGGCGATGTGTTTGGGATCATTGTCCTGCTGAAAGACCAAGCCACGTTTCATCTTCAATGTCCTGCTGATGGAAGGAGGTTTTCACTCTAAATCTCAGCATACATGGCCCCATTCATTCTTTCCCTACACGGATCAGTCGTCCTGGTCCCTTTGCAGAAAAACATCCCCAAAGCATGATGTTTCCACCCCCATGCTTCACAGTAGGTTTGGTATTCTTTGGAGCAACTCAGCTTTCTTTCTCCTCCAAACACGACAAGTTGTGTTTCCACCAAAAAGTTCTATTTTGGTTTCATCTGACCCAGTGGCGGCCTTTGGCATCAGGGGGCCCGTTTCAATATTTAATATGGGGCCCTATTTATTACTATATTTGCCAGCTATGTGTCCTGCGTCCGTGACGCATTATAAGCTGAAAGAACGCAGTAAACGCATCCATGCGTTTACTGCGTTGGTGTTATTAGAGTGGGCGGCAGCCGCTGCTGTAGTCGGTGCAGATGCTGGACCAAAGAAAGAGGTCACTTTCGAAAGACTACTGTTACCTTTCTTAATTTCCAGTCCCAGGGTCGGCGCCAGAGCAAATATTCAGAGGGGGCACAAAATCAGCCGTGTAGGAGAGCATTTTAAGGAAAAAAGTGCATTCTCACTGCTTTCCTATTAATAATCTGTCTAAAACAGCATTTCTCAAACTTTTTTTCAGTCATGACACCTTTCAAAAGTGAATAAAATATCACGACACCCCAGAGTAAAATATAATTAAAAACCGCACTGCATCGCTCTGACTGTAAATGCATAAGTCCCGTTTATTTTGTATATCAATAACTTCAACACGATAACTGCACCAGAGGAGAAGTCATCGTTCACTGTTGTGCTTAGTTGCCACGCTGATGGACAGAAACTATGGTGACTTTTAAAAGAAAGACTGCCTAAACTTTAAGAGACTTTTCCAGCCGGCTTCACGCCGGCCGTTCAAAGTGAAGCCTGATTTATGGTTCTGCGTTAAATCGACGCAGAGGCTACGCGCGTGTATGTGTATGTGTGTATGTATATATGTGTGTGTGTGTGTGTGTGTGTGTGTGTGTAGACGGCGCCTTTACGGTCGGTGCGCCGTGTTTTAAATACAGAAATGACACAAAACCGAGGGTGCCTTTCCACACGGCGCCCGTATGGTCGCGTATTTAGGCTATATATGAAATGTCAGAATAGGTAATTTTTTGACGACACCCCTGAAGCAGTCAGACGACACCCCCGGGTGCTGCGACAGTCCAGTCCTATCTCCGAACCGTAGTTGGGAGAGCTGGTATTTAAATACGGTTTCTGGCTCGTTGCTGGTAACCGGCGGTTGTCGAGTCCGGGGAAAGTGAAGGAAAAAAGGACGAAGGAAAAATACTGTCCGTGCAACCTCGCACATTTATTACAAACTTGTAAAGAGCAAACAAAACACGTGAGGGCCGGCGACTGAAACTAACGGAGGACACACTGAAAAAGTAACTAAAAACGTGTACCGGTCTTCCACACGCGCACACCTGCATCTCCCTCTCTCTCCTCCGCTGCACCCACTACGTCTCACACACACACACACACCCGAACACAGACACCGCCTTAAAAGGGGACCGGGCTGGCCGGTAACACTACTCACAGCTTTCTTTTTTATATCTGCTCATTTTCGCTTTTCAGTACCACTCTGGTATGGTCGTTTCACTTTTCTTGGATGTTAGCTGGTTAGTTTAATGGCGGGTAGTGATTTATTATAGTGTCTTCCTTGCGCATTTATTTTTTTGTCAGTCAGTTGGGGGCCCCCTGGTGGCCGGGGCCCGTTTCAACTGAAACGGTTGAAACATAGGTAAGGCCGCCTATGATCTGACCATATAACATTTTCCCATCCTGCATCGTCCAAATGCTCTCTAATAAACTTCAGACCTGGACATACTGGGTTCAGCAAGGGGAACGTCTGGCCCTGCAGGATCTGAGTCCCTGATCGTAGTGAGTTGATGATGGTTCCTTTGTTACTTTGGTCCCAGCTTAAAACAGGTGCATTAATACAGGTAACGAGTGACAGAGGAGACTCTTAAAGAAGAGGTTACAGGTCTGTGAAAGACAGAAATCTTGCTTATTTGTAGGTGACCAAATACTTATTTTACCCAGGAGTTTACTAATTCATTCAGTAAAAATCCTACAATGTGATTTCCTGGATTCTTTACCCCCATCCTGTCTCTCATAGTTGAAGTGTAGATAATAAAGCTGAAAATTACAGGCCTCTCTCATCTTTTTAAGTGGGAGAACTTGCACAAGTGGTGGCTGAATAAATACTTTTTTGCCCCACTGTACATGATGCACTGTAGGCACATTATGGTGCATGTTGTACAGCTGGTGGGTTTGTTTGTCCCTGTGTCATGTTTCACCCTGAGACCACGGATGATAACCTCCTCGCTTCACTTTCTGCTTCATATTTTATTTTTTTTTCCATTTTGCCTAACTGGTATCAGGATTGGCCTGACCAGCCACCCTGTTTAATTAAATAAATCGGTCTGGGTTCTCTGGATTTCACATGGATTTCCCGGGGTTGTGCCGGTTGAAACCCAAGAAGCCGCCTCTGGACATCATTGGATAGAAGCATCTCAGTATCTACTCACAGAATGAATAGAAACAGACCCACAAACCTTCTCACAAGTCTCTGCGTGTACCTTTTCTGTGTATTACTGCCCCTGTACATTCATTTCTCCACAGCATCGCGTCACCTTCGGTGCAGCAGGCTCGTACGCCGTTGATGGACTGAAGCCAGATACTCTCTACTTGTTTTCGCTGGCCGCTCGGTCCGACGTGGGTCTGGGAGCCTTCACTCAGCCTGCTGAGGCCAGGACTGCCCAGTCCCGTAAGCTGGCCTCTGTCACACATTTTACAAATGAGATGAGTAAATATTATTTGGTCTTACTGTTAGGAATAAGGTTGTCGTCGGACCCAGGTGTAGGAGAGCAGGAGTTAGGAGTTCCGAAAAGCAGTGATTTATTTAACTTAGGGTGCTTTCACTCCTGTCCCGTTTGGAGCAGTTGTTCTGAAACAGGGAGTGTTTCCCCCTAAAGATCGGTTGGTTTGGTACATGTGAACACAGCAATCGCACTCGACAAAACAAGCGAGTCGAGATCTCCTGGGAGAATTGGTCTCGGCTCGCATCCATTCCAGACCTGGGGCCTTATGTACTAAGAGTGCGTGGATTTCAACGTGAATCCGTGCGTGGAATTAACAAGACCGCAAAAATTCATATGTACAAAGTAGGGCTGGGCGATTATACGATCTCGATTTGTGATCGCGATCAAATTAAGCTCGATCACGGTGATCAGCTGTGGGTCTACTTTCTCGATCACGTGCAAAACATGCTGCAGCAAAGTGCACGACAACCAATCACAACCCGCTTTCCTGGCACCGCGCTGTCTGCATTAATTGCCGCATGCCGCGGCAAGTTGCATGACCATAGGCAGTAAAGTAGTCACATCTGCCTCCCCTGCACTGGTGGGAGCAAGCGTGACCAGAGAGAAATAAAACTACAAGACAACAACCGCAGGCTAGCGTTAGCTTAGCTTCGAGCCGACCGGGACTCACGGTTAGCGGTTATTTATTTATTTATTTCGCCGGACAACTTCTTCTGAGCGTACAGGAGGAGGGTGTGATGGATTCACAAAATGCCCTTCGTGATGGATGTATTGTGTATTCGAACCGCACTCATTAAAGTTGTGATTCGCTCTGCTTGTTGTACCACAAATTACTAATCACCGCCGACTTCAGAAACTCCGCGGCCCCGACATGGGTGTGTGTGTGCGTGCGTGCGTGTGCGCGCGTGTGTGTGTGTGTGTGTGTGCGCGCTCAGCGGAGTGAATGTGTCGGAGCGCGGAGGCAACAAGCAGAGCTCACCAGATGACGCCGTAGGCTCTGCGTTGGTGTAACACGGGACCATAAATCAGTCCCTTTAGGCTAATACTGTGAGAAATAACCTCTCATAATAGCGGTACTACAGTTAATAAATGTAATAAAACTGCCGTTTCTGCTGGTTACTGAGTCCTGTAAGTGGCGAGTGAGTTTTAACTCCTTAATTACCAACCAGCGTCAGAGTCACGCACAGTAAACAAACTGTGATGTTAGAGAGCCACCTTTTGGTCAATTTAAGCAACCGCGTCGCCAGCTGCTTGACAGTGGCTCAACTCATATTAGTTTACTGTTTTTGTTTTTAATAATGTCATTGCAATTTTATCTATGCAATTGTGAAAAAAATGGCAAAATAAATGAAAAACTGTGAACAACCGCATTCCGTAGGCTATTCGGTACTCAGTATTCAGCCAAGTCTTTAAATTTTATTCCGCTTCAGTTTCTGCCTCAAATTTTCATTTTGGTGCATCCCTAGTTTTTTCGGTGGGCACCACTGGTAGCATTCTGGATTCTTGTTAAAACATGCTATTTGCTTTATTTGTTAATAAAAAAAAAACTAATCTCTGTTTTCTTTCTATTTTATTCCAGAAGGGAGGGGGGATCTTCTGATTTAAAAAAATCATGATTAAAAATCGAGATCGTTCAATATGGGAAAAAAAATCGTGATCACTTTTTTTGCCATATCGCCCAGCCCTAGTACAAAGCTGTGCGTACGCCCAAATCCACGCAGGTTTCTCTGTACACCCCAGTCAGCGTGGATTTGAGCGCACATGCGGGAGCACAACACTCCGCCCCGTCTCCTCCCTCAAATATATGTTTGAATATGATAATGAAGATAATTATCCATTAAAAACTGCTCATCCTAACAAGAAATGTGCAAAAACAGGTAAAACAAATAAAAAAAGAAAACATCGGCTCTGAGCTGGGTGTCGGACTCCAGTCCTCGAGGGCCGGTGTCCCTGCAGGTTTTAGATGTTTCCCTGCTTCATTGCACCATGATACAAGTGACTGTGTCATCAACAGAACTATCCAGACTTTGATGACAAGCTGGTGATGATGATTAATTAGAATCAGGTGTGTTAAAGCAGGGAAACATCTAAAACCTGCAGGACACCGGCCCTTCTGGGATTCAGTTTGACACCTACATTATGGTGTTCTTTGCTTTGCGTTGCGTTCGGTGAAGAGTTGTGGTTTTATTATGATCGTACGGGTTTGTGAATGTTTATGGGCAGCGTTAGTGCATCATTACACTCTGCTTTTCTTGTTTGTAATTTAAGAACCGACACCAGAATTTTTGGTGGATGAAAAACGGCTCCTCGTTCCGCTTTATTGTCATGCATATTATAATAACGGATTAAGACCAATGCACACGTTTATTGAGTCTTACACATTATGGATGTCCGCGATCACCTCTCTCATAAGTATAACAATGTGAACAAAATACATTTATATTTAAAACATGAAGCATTACGATCTGATTCCTCCGCTGCAGAAATAAAGACAATTTGTGCCGACGGGATTATCGAGGTGCAAACGTGAGAAATAAAGAGCAAAGTTGCTGTAACTCGAGTGTTTCATCCGCAGGAGGAGAGACAGGTAGATCCTGTCGTGCCAAAGAGTGATTGCCTCCCAGAATCTGATTTCTCCCCTGAAAATGGGTCTTTTTACCTGCCAAATATTGATTGAAGGCCAAATACAGTTAATGAAAAGTTGTTTCTGCCTAAATATGACTTGATCTCATTCTTGAGCTTCATAATCTGAAATCTGACGGTTTAGCGCTCTTGTTCAACGGGCTGCTGTGCGCGCTCCCGCGGCCACAAATCAGAAGAAATCAGATTCTGGCAGGCAATCACTTTTTGGAACAACACCGGTTTTTGCTGCAAAATTAATTTTAATGTATTTCTGTCCAGACACAGTTATGGGATGTTTAGGGTCTGGCTTTTATCTCCAGTAGTCCTCCCATACGGTCGTCATGACGACAGACAGATGTCCGACCTGCAGCTCCAGCTGAAGCATCATGTTGGTCTGAACCGGAGCAGCTGGTCCAGTTCAGGGCAGAGATCCAGAAGATCCTCTTGGTACCTGAACCAGCTGATGGTCCAGTCTTAGTCCTAGACCAGCAGATCCAGACTAAACCAGCTGATGGTCCAGTCTTAGTCCTGGACCAGCAGATCGGTGTGGAGCCTGAGGACTCGCTCCTGATCCTGCATCAGCAGGTTCCTCTAACGGAGCCAAAGCTCCATCAGGATTTGCAGGTTCCATCGTTGAGCTCCTTTAGTTGTTTGTTCAGATCATGTGGTTGATTGTGAGATTGTTGCAGCTCCACTCTTGTGTAATTTATCTGGTGATGTGGGGACTGTCGTGTCCTTCATGTGGTCGTGAACTTATTGTTGACGTCACGTTTCCTCATATTCTGCACTTCACTGCATCACCAGTGAGTGTCGCCAACGGACAAAACCTCAGAAAAGTGCGTGAACCAGCCTTAATGCGTGAGTGACGGACCGCAGCTTTCTACGTTCACGTCATTCTTTGTAAATCCGACCGTGAGCGTTGAAAGTGGCGTACGCACGTTTTTTGTGCGCCGCACTCTTAGTACATAAGGCCCCTGGAGCGGTTCATTTGCAGTGAGAACATAATCCACACAGGAACACACAGAAACCAACTAGCCACACTCGCTTACGATGCTCCATAGTTGTTGTTTTTCCCGGGGTACGGAAGAGGAAACTCCTTCCTCGTTCAGTTCTGACCAATGAGAGAACAGTTGGTTCATGGCATTAGTTAACAGCTTTCAACCGCTACAGACCGTTGCCTTGTGAACACAAACGCCACAAACTAAAAATGAAACAACTATCGATTTAACCCCGGAATGGGAACAAAATAAACGGGCCACAGGTCTGAAAGCTCCCTTAAACAAAACAAAAGTGGGTTTTTAAAAACCGCAAAATGAGCAAATTCCAGTTATTCAAAGGGGTAATTGGTGTTTGCATGGCCGTGCACAACCGGGTTATTGCTAATATTCCGGTTAGAAAAGGGTTATTGATGCATGGAAACGTAGTCATTGTTGTTGTGAGCCGTAGTGGGCTGAGAGTATTAGGAATGAGGTTGAAGAGGACCCAGCTGTAGGAGAGAGCAGGAAGCAGGAGTTCCAAAAGCAGTGATTTCTTTAATCAAACAAAAAGCGCTGCTTAGCAGGATGGCAAAAACCCAGAACAAGAATCAAAACTACAAACTCTGACATGGAAACATGGAGGGAGGAAAACAGTACGGACCAGCAGGGAGCAAGGGAAAGACAAGACCAGATATACACGGGCTAACGAGACACAGGTGCAGACAATCAGGGCAGATGGGAAACAGGAAGATCAAACTAGAACTGAAACACAAAGACACGGGCTTCAAAATAAAACAGGAAAATACCAAAACCATAACAGTCAGGGTCAAGCTGTCAGGTGGTCATTTAAATGAACTTGAGGGAGAGAGATACCAGCCATAAGCCGTTTGGTGTGCGTGTGTGTGTGCGTAAACTAAAGTTCAACTTTGTTAGAGGCATCATTCTCCTAGAAGGGGAGAGTGAGAGAGTGGCAGAACCTACTGATGCAAAGACAAGGGAGAGAGAAGAAAGTGACGAGAGGTGAAGGGAAGTCTATTGGATATGTGTATATCAAAATATATATCAGTATATCTGTATGTAAGGTTGTCCAGTACACCATAAATCAAAAATGATTAGAGATTTTGCACGAAAAACATTTGGTGGTGGTCCCTGAACTAATAAAAACATGTGGGCTGATGGGCGGATGTCCCCACCTGCTGGCAGCACCCCGGTCTCTTATCTATGAAAGATCCTAGTGTTCCTTTGTCTGGTGCACCATAAGAACACCAGTGAAATAGAATCAAATGTTAATACAAGCTTTTATTATATCATGCACAATGTTTTCCGGCCAGAGGTAAACTTCTCTCAAACCACAGAGGTAGGAGAGAAATGCACACGGTGGTCATGGATCCAGTTCAATCTATACTGAAAAGGGAGGTGTTCTTTGTACGTGAACCCCATCTGCCAAACATATCAGACCTTCAGCCGTATGTCCCTGTTTATTGCTTCCTACTTGTCAACCCAGATAACGGATGAGACCCATCAGTGTTAAAACATCTGTTTCTCTTCATTGTCTTCACCTAACGAAGAGTAAATATCTGAACTATTTTAACAGCCTAGTCATAAAACGGGATGTAGCAGTGTGAGTGCCACGGGGGCCCGACCGACAGGATGGAGAGACACGGAGTTTTGTGCAGAACCCTCTTTATTCTCACCCAACACACAGGACACACGTGCTTCCAGCTCCAGCAGCTTCAGCTTCAGTCTGAACCTTCTCCCAGCAGCCGCCTCTCTCTGGTGCAGCTGCTGCTTATCAAGGGAGGCAGAGTGGAGAGGTTGATTGGATACACCTGTACCCAATCTCCTGATGGCTGAACCTCCACCCTGCCACACGGGAGTTGACCCTGCAACCAGAGAAAACAGCTGAACTATAGCTGAACTCCTGAACATGAGGAACAATTTAATAAAATCCTTACAACTATAAGGGAGAGTCCAGCCAACTTGCAACCGGCAGAAACCCATTTCGCCTGCATGTATCTGGCATCTTATTCTAATGATCAAAATGCAGATTTTGGGACCACCACAGGTGAGAGTAGCTCCACTGACCGACTGTCTCTTGGCTCAGCCCCTGCCTCTCCAGAACGGACCGGTACGGGGTCAGCGGTACCACGCCAACGCAACACCCCCAACTCAGAATCATGGTCTCAGACCTGAAGGGGCTGATTCTCACTCCTGTTGTTTCGCTCCAGAGAAAGTGGAAACGCTTAACTTTATGGACTGTGTTTGAGTGAAGATAAGATCAGCTAAAGATGAGGAGTGAGGTTTTTCCATCAGTAGATGTGTTTCTACCTCGACGACGGACACGTCCCATGATGGAGTCAGGGCTCAGAGTTCAGTGGGTTCACACAGTGAAAGACTCTGAGATGTCACCTCCCAGAGTCCAGACCATAACCTCACTGAGGATGCTTAGGATGAGCTGTAAAAGACGTTACCCAACAATCCGACTCCCCCATCATTAATGCAAGATACAAAAATCAAAGCAATCCTGGACCAAAACAAAATTGTGAGCCTGATCCATAATCACAGGTTGGTGAGGTCCAAAACGGTATTACTGTCTGACTTACATACAGATAATGTTAGTAATACAAAACAGTGATACATCCCCGAAAGATGCCGAAAAACTGGTCCACACCTTCGTCTCCTCCAGGCTCGATTATTGCAACGCACTTCTCATCGGGATCCCAAGCAAGAGCCTCAAAAAGCTTCAATACATTCAGAACAGCTGCTAGGATCCTGATGAGAGTGCGCAAATATGACCACATCACTCCCATCCTCCACTCACTGCACTGGCTCCCCATCTCCTCCCGGACTGAATACAAGATCTCCCTACTCACCTACCAATGCATCCATGGCAACGCACCCCCTTACCTCAAGGAGCTGATCCGTCCTCAGCCCCCCACCCGCACCCGTTCAGCAAACAACAACCTCCTCAAACCCACCTTGACGAAACTGGTCACAATAGGAGACCGGGCCTTCTGCTCCGTTTCCCCTAAACTGTGGAATACCCTCCCCGCCCACCTGAGAGAACCACAGACAATTGACTCTTTTAAGAGAGGGCTCAAAACCCACCTTTTTAACAAAGCATATGCCAGCTATGATAAATGATTTTATTCTATTTTTTTTTTTTTTTTTTTTTCTTGTAGCACTTTGAGATTCCGCAGGCAGGTGGAAGCAGTAGCGGGATGACCAGAGGGGGGTGGGGGACCGCAGGCAGGTGGAAGCAGTAGCGGGATGACCAGAGGGGGGTGGGGGACCGCAGGCAGGTGGAAGCAGTAGCGGGATGACCAGAGGGGGGTGGGGGACCGCAGGCAGGTGGAAGCAGTAGTGGGATAACCAGAGGGGGGGGCGCAGGTGGAAGCAGCAACGGAATGACCGGGGGGGGTGGTGGGGGGGTTGGGGGGGGGGGACCGGGTCCGCAGGGCAGCACGCAGCTCCCGAAGCTCCGGCCTGCAAACATGCACAAAAGAGAAAAAAGGGGGGCCGGCACAAGAAACTACAGGAACGATGGACAAAAATGATAGCTATGAGATATTTATAATAAATAAAAATGGAAATGGAGAAGAGAGGAAGGGAAGAGGAGAGGAGAAGAAGGGTGAGAGGCACCGCCCAGTGGATCATGTTGGTGCCCACAATTGTTACAAATTACATTAACTAAAATCAAATCTGTGCATGTTTAAATTCCTAGCTTTAAAGGACTGTGTCACGCTTTTGCACATCAGTGTTCTCAGAAGAGCTGCTAAAAGAAGTCGTTTGAACGTTTTGTTAAATGATACAAACAGAAACCTGCATGAGGAGACAGAAACAGCAGCGTCAACAGTGAGGAGACTGACCACAAGTGTGACACTTATCACTTTGTACTTACTTTGTGTTGGAGGTGAGGTGAAGTCGGGCTGCAGCTTCGCCTCTCGTTGACTTGTACTGTTGTGTGCTGTGACCCGTCAGTGCCTGCAGCTCCTCCCAGACGGGTGGAGGCAGAGGTGCTCAACTCCACGGCCGTCAGGATGACCTGGAAGCCTCCCCTGTCGGTGAAGCAGCACGGGCAGGTCCAAGGCTACCGGCTCGTCTGCTCCAGGCTGGAGAACGGCCAGCCCTACGGCCAGTCCATCTTCATGGACATTTCAACCCCGGACGCTCAGGTACTCTCTCGCTCCTTCATTTGAGTCCAGATTTAATTTGAGTAACTTTCTGAGATGCTTAACCTTGGCCAGCCACCCTTGTTATTTTCCTCTTTGATACAAAGACTTAATCTGGGTCTTCTGGATTCAACCTTTATTTCCAGGATGTAGAAGAAACTGTCCCCGGATGCCGTTTCATATGCATACAACCAATTGTGTCACGGTTTTGTCAGTTCCTGTTTTATTTTGAAACCTGTGTCTTTGTGTTTCAGTTCTGTCTTGACTTCCCTTGTTCCCATCTGCCCTGATCATCTGCACCTGTGTCGTTAACCCTTGTGTTTATCTGGTCTTGTCTTTCCCTTGCTCCCTGCTGGTCCGTACTATTTTGTTGCTCCATATTTCAGGTCTGGTTTTTTGGGGGGATTTTGTAATGTTCATGTTCTGGTTTTTTGCAATCATGCTAAGCAGTGCTTTTCTTTGATTTAAGTACAATAAATAACTATTTTTGGAACTCCTGCCCCCTGATCTCCTGCATCTGGGTCCTACTCCACCATTTCCTGACAAACTGGGGGAATGAAACATACGAAGCACCTTTCAAAACTACTTTTCTGTTTCCACTGGTCGTTTGCATGATGGATAGTGAAGAGATAATGTATCTATTTTTGGCTAAATAATATAATATGACGATGTTGAAAATCACTAATTTCAACTTGGTTTTATTAGTGATAAAACTTTTATTTTCTTGGGTTTTTCCGCTGCTTTGGCCATGATACCAGTTTCTGCTGAGCTCTGCGCTCCACGCCCCGCCCAGCTTTGGTCTGGACTACGAATGGGGAAGGAGGGGGAAGTGACGTATGCCGTAAAGCAGTCAAAGCCGTAAAAATGTGTAGTTTTTTAGTGTGGCAGGGTTCCTACCATGCTCCTCAAAGTTACATAGTGCCAGTGAAGGAGATACAGACCCCTCAGACCATGATAGAGGTTCATTAAACCTGTTGGAAGTTGATGTACCATCACAATGATGATGATGAAGTATTAGATTAAGCTGGAAAAGTGACATAGTGCTGCTTTAACCAACAAACAAAGAGCATAAGATAAGATGATTGCATTCACAAGACTCAGACAGTGAGTTCATTCAAAGTACAAGTCTGGAATCAAAGTGCATCATATAAATAATTACCATGTGTCTGAAATGTAGAATACATTGTTATTTTTCCATTACAATATTTTATAATTGATTAAAAATGTGAGGTCTCTGCTGTGTGACTTCACAGATATTGTACCATTGTCCACTTACTGTCTTAAAATGAGGTTACATTATTTAAAAGTAAAGTGGTAATGTTGAGTTGAGTTTGACATAATGAGAAACACGGGAGGCATTCTAACGATCAGTAGGCTTTGTTACGCTGACTGATCGCTCACAGAGAGCTCAAACATCACTTGTGCAGGACGGGAACAGCGATTGATGTGTAAGCAGTTTGAACCTCTTTGTGTTTGAGAGACCCCGCCTCTCTAACCCGCTGTTTTATACCCAGCTCTGACATTCACCTGTCTTTAATTAACTTAATCAGTCGTAAAGTGCTCACCAGGAGTTCTGTAGCTGCTAAAGTTTAGCAGCGTGTCCTCTACAGCCTTTTACACTGCAAAAACTCAAAATCTTAACAAGAATATTTGTATTATTTCTACTTAAAATGTCCATTTTTAGTCAAGAAATCTCATTACACTTAAAACAAGAGTCATAACCAGAAAAATAACTTATTTGACAATTTTCACCTTTTTCAAGTAAATTTTCACTTGAAATAAGTTGTTCCACTGGCAGATTTTTCTACTTATTTTAAGTGAAAATCTACTTAAAACAGGTGAAAATTTTCAAATAACAAGTTATTTTTCCAGTGATGAGTCTTGTTTCAAGTGTAATGAGATTTTTTTTTTACTAAAAATGAGACATTTTAACTAGAAATAAGAAAAATATTCTTGTTAATATTTTTAGTTTTTGCAGTGTATTGTCTGTGTCCCAACTGTTTATAACAATGCTGCTTCTGTCACAACATTCACTTAATTATGTAATGTTTTCATTCATATTTCATTACAAAATATCAGAAGAAAACTAAGAAATAGGGAAAACTCTGAGTTGAAATACTTGTATTTTAGAGTTGAATAAGTTCATGGTATCACTTCAAGTCATTTAAAAGATTTGTCTCCATTTTTTTCAGTTGTTGTAAATAGTTTTCACATTCACACAGTGCGTGCGTTTTATTCATAACCCGTCAGGTTTTATCTCTCTGAAACAGCATAAATAAAACTAATCTAAAGTATGTAAGTCACCCAGTAATTCTTGGTCTAACTGTGCCACAATCTTTAAGGCTTTACTCTTGTTCATGTCGACCAGTAATCAGAGGATTTTGCTGTTATGTGTGTTTATTTGAAGATATGAAGGCTGGAAGTGGAAAAGTGCTGCTTGCTGTGTGTTTAAGTTATCTAATGCACCTGAGTGCTGCAGGAAGCCACCTGAACTGAGGCAGCTCTCCTTTTTCCTCCGTTCGTTCGTTCGTTCGTTCGTTCGTTCGTTCGTTCGTTCGTTCGTTCGTTCGTTCGTTCGTTCGTTCGTTCGTTCGTTCGTTCGTTCGTTCGTTCGTTCGTTCGTTCGTTCGTTCGTTCGTTCGTTCGTTCGTTCGTTCGTTCGTTCGTTCGTTCGTTCGTTCGTTCGTTCGTTCGTTCGTTCGTTCGTTCGTTCGTTCGTTCCTTCCTTCCTTCCTTCCTTCCTTCCTTCCTTCCTTCCTTCCTTCCTTCCTTCCTTCCTTCCTTCCTTCCTTCCTTCCTTCCTTCCTTCCTTCCTTCCTTCCTTCCTTCCTTCCTTCGTTCTCGTTTCGAACGAACATGTAAAACAAATACAGGTGAGCATTCCATCACATAAAGAAAAAAAACAACATCAAAACACATTTCAAGTTACATGTTATACATATATCATTTTTACAAAAATAATCTGTTTATTACAAGATGTAATCTCTATCATGAATATAATATAACTATGATATAAATATAATATAACTATGATATAAATATAATCCGTATATCTAAGTATATAAACATACAAAGACAACATGATAAATAGCAGAACACACAGCTGCTGATCTTTAAACACACTTTTATACCTCAAATAAACCATTTCTTTATATTTCTTCTTAAATTGTTTTATGTTTGTACATTTTTTTAACTCCAAATTCAAACCATTACACAGTTTAATTCCACAAACTGACACACAAAAATGTATTTTTGTTGTATGCACAAATAAAGATTTGAAGTTTAGGTTTCCCCTTAAATTCTAACCCCCTTCCCTCCCAATGAATCATTTCTGAATGTTATCCGGTACAGAATGATTTTTTGCTTTAATCCATGAGTTTTAGTACTTTAGACTGTAAGAATAGTGCAGGGGTAGCCAATCCTGGTCCTCGAGAGCCACACTCCTGCATGTTTTAGATGTTACCCTGCTTCAGCACACCTGATTCTAATTAATGGTCCTAATTAGCTTGTCATCAAGGTCTGCACAATTCTGTTGATGACACAGGTACTTGCACGGTGTGCTGAAGCAGGGGAGCATCTAAGACAAGCAGGAGTGTGGCTCTCGAGGACCAGGGTTGGCCACCCCTGGAATAGTGAGTTGGTGTGATCTGGATATCCAGCCTTATGAATGTATCGTATTGCCCTCTTTTGAAGTATGAGTAATGAGTGGAACCTGGTTTTATACAGTAGTTATTGCCCCAAATTTCTGCAAAATGTGTTTCCTGATCCGTCCCCTCCTCCCTCTTGTGTGCAGGAGGCCGTCATCACCGGCCTGCTCCCCGAGACCACGTATCTGCTGCTCCTGGCCGCCTACACCAGCAAGGGAGACGGAGCTCGCAGCAAAGCCAGGACGCTCACCACCACAGGAGCAGGTGATGCACTTTGGAGATCCGGCACCATACACTGCAAAAACTCAACAATCTTAACAAGAATATTTATCTTATTTCTAGTTAGAATGTCTCATTTTTAGTAAAAAAAAATCTCATTACACTTAAAACAAGACTCATCACTGGAAAAAACAACAATTTTCACCTGTTTCAAGTAGATTTTCGCTTAAAATAAGTAGAAAAATCTGCCAGTGGAACAAGATTTTTTTGCTTGTAATGAGAAGATAAATCTTGTCCCACTGGCAGATTACTTATTATATACTTACTCTACTTATTTCAAGTGAAAATTTACTTGAAACAGGTGAACATTGTCAAATAACAAGTTATTTTTCTGGTAATGACTCTTGTTTTAAGTGTAATGAGATTTTTTGACTAAAAATGAGACATTTTAACTAGAAATGAGACAAATATTCCTGGTAAGATTTTGAGTTTTTGCAGTGTATAGATCATGTTAAATCACGTTTCCCATATTTTTCCATGTTATATCCAAGAACATTTCTTTTCCAACATTATCTTTATTTGGTTTTCAACATCTGTCCAATGATACACAACAATAAGAGTGCTCTTACATAAAAGGAAACAAGGGCAGCTGAATTATTGTCCAGCATTTGAATCATATTTCCTTACAAGTCAGGTATTTATGAGATATCATACAGCAACACTCAGTTTAGTTTTATATGAGAAAAGGAAAGAGAAAACAGAAAGAAAGAAAAAATAAATAAACAAAACAAGAAAGTAACAAAAATCAAAACAACAAAAGGTTTCTCTGTTTTTCAAGGATTAGCCCAAATTATTTCACCATTGTGCATAGTTCAGAAATACAAACTTGAATGTACAATTCACACAGAATAAAGAAATCAAGCATCAAAAGAAAGGGAATGATTTTAGAACCCTGCAGAGGATCATCCGCCCCCACGCCCCAGACAGCTTTAATCCACACTCCATAAATTCCATAAAAGGACTCCAAATGTTTTGAAATAATGATAGTTTGCCCTTTATAATGTAAGTCATCTTTTCCATAGGTAAAGTTGTAGACATTTCCTTATAAAAGCCTTAGGAGTGCTCTGACTCTTTTTGCAAGGACTAAACACAAATCTAGGGCAGTGATTATTTTTCTAGACATATGATGTCTATCAGGATATAAACCTAGGATAAACAATTTAGGGTCAAGAACATTTTTTTTTACCTAGTATAGTTTCTAAAGCTTGTTTAATCTCCCACCAGAATTGTTGAACTATATTGCATTTCCAGATACAATGGAAGAACTTCTCCTCTCTGCAGCTGATGCACACGTCAGGGATGGCACCATTATACTTATTGAGCTTTTCCAGCGTTACATATGTCCTCATTAGCCAGTTATATTGCAGTACTTTGAGACGTGTATTGGTAGTTTTTGTTCCAAGAACATTTCTAAGCAGTTCATGAAGGTTAAAGGTTTTTACTGGCAAATGTATCACATTTACAGTGTGGAACCTTCTTCTTCAAAACCTCTGCAGTTCACTCTGGCATGCTTCATATCCATTTCTTGGCCAACTCCTGACTGATGGAAATCCTGACTTGCTTGGTCAGAGCCCTCGCTGCAGCTTGGAATCTTCTGCCTTTCCATCTCCTTTTTAAGGCTTGACCACAGGCTCTCAGTGGGATTTAGATTTGAGGAGTTTCCTGGCCATGGATCTAATTCTCAATGCCACAATCTTGTTATCATTTGGGCCTTGTGACGCTTGGAAAAAAGTCGAGAAAAAAGTCGAAATGTCGAGATTAAAAAGGAAAGGAAAAAGGAAGAAAAAAAGAGAAAAAAGGAAAAAAAGAAGAAAAAAAAAGTTAAAAAAAGAAAAAAGAAGAAAAAAGAGAGAAAAAAAGAAGAAAAAAGGAAAAAAAAAGCTCCAACATTTTTGAAAAAGCTCAAGGGAGGTACTAGGGTGGCGCTAAAGGTTACCGACCCCCGGCCTGTACAGTATATGAAGATGCTCTCTACGGAGCATAAATCCACGGCAGCAGTCTGGGACATGGTCTCCTTCCTGAGCACCCAGGAAGTGCAGTCTCTGCTGGGCCCTGTCCGAGCTGCGGAAACTCAAGACCGGTCAGATCCTTGAACGGTGTGCTAAAAAATCTTGTCTCGCTGTTCATTGGCTGGCATTTCAAGACCATCGGAAAGCATATGCCAAGTCACTCAAGGATGCACGGTCCTGATTCTATTTAAATATCATCAATAGCAGTCCTGGAAATTCCAAACAGCTTTTTTCTACAATAAATCATCTCCTGAAACCTGAGTCTAAAACACACTCAGAAAACTCAGAGGAGCAGTAGCCTACAACGCATTTCTCACCTTCTTCAAGGCCAAGATTGACACATTAATTAACATCAGTCCAGTTATTCCTCCTCTGTTCCACTGTCATCTTGCTCACAGTCTACAGCCCTTCACCCCTCCACCAGTTCTCTGAGGTCTCACAGAGTGAAACATCATCAGAACAACGAAACCATCCACCTGCCTCCTGGACCCCCTGCTGTAAGTCTGAAATGAAAGACACATAGGAAAACACAACGTGTCACAGTTTGGTTATTCAGTTCCTGTTTTATTTTGAAACCCGTGTCTTTGTGTTTGAGTTCTGGTTTGACTTTCCTGTTTCCCATCTGCCCTGATTGTCACCTGTGTCTCGTTATCCCTTCTGTATATCTGGTCTTGTCTTTCCCTTGCTCCCTGCTGGTCTGTACTGTTTGATTCCTCCGTGTGTCCTGTCAGGTTTTTCTTCTGCTCTCATGTTTGTTTGTTTAACCCTACTTAGCAGCGCTTTTGGTTTTGTTTGCTTTTGTTACTAAATCACCATACTTGGAAGTCCTGCCGGCCGGCTCTCCTGCATTTGGATCCTATCTACAACGCAACGTTATACGGGCACACAAACCAAAACAGGAACAGGCAGAGACACAAACAGCAACCATTCCAGGTCTCTAAAACGGAATCAGTACTAGGCTACTGCGATTATCTGTCCCCCAAAACTGTGGGGTGAGCATGTAGGTGAGTGAGCAGGTGTGTATGTCTGTATAACTGTGTGTGCAAGGTGAAAACAAGGCTTTACCTGAACTGCAACTAACGTGGAGGAGGGAGGGCACTGGAAACTGGAACACAGGAACTGAAACGTTGATCAGTCAGAGGAATTTCCAAGCAGCCCAGGGAGCAGGAAAACAGAAACCAGAGATGCTCAGTCAGAACTCGTGGTCGGGGGCAGAAGGCTGAGGTGATTACCTGGATGGAGACAGGCCAACAGGTGAACAGGTCGGCAATAGGTGATTAGTCCGCTGGAAAGTCAGGCATGACACAAGAACAATCTGGCAGTGACTGGCTTGGACTGGAGTTCTTAAGTAGAAGCCCAGGGCTGATTGCAGATGTAGAGCAAGGAGGGAGCGGCTGTAGGCATGGCAGTGGAGGTAATGGCCGCTGGGAGAGTTCTGGAGGGCCTGGTCTGTGTGTTGCCGGTGGAAGTTGGTGAAGAGTCATGGGTTGACGATAAAACCGGAGGGGACCCATGATCTCGCCTCTGGTCCATAACCCCCCGAGTCGACCAGAGAGTGGATGCCCCTCCCACAGTGTTAAGCCACCGTGCTGCCGGATTCTCCATCACAAGCTTAATTTTAGAAACGTGGAATGTAGTGTGGACGGTCCCGTATGGACCCGCAAGCTTCAGGCGAACTGCAGCAGGGTTGATGATTTTGAGGATCTTGAGCAGACCAACGAACTTAAGAGCCAGCTGTTTGGAGTCACCCCAAAGAGGAAGGTCCCGGATCAATAACCAGACCTTCTGCCCCACCCGGTAAGTGGGTGCGCTGGAGCGTCGGCGGTTGGTTGAAGCGGAGTATCGATCCACAGACGGCTGGAGGGCAGCCCTCGCCCGGGCCAAGGTGCACCGACATTGGCGGATGAAAGTCTGTACAGCTGGGCAGGAAACCTCCTTCTCCAGGGTTGGGAACAGGGGTGGTTGGTACCCGTAGGCGCACTGGAACGGGGAGAGGCCAGAAGATGAGCTGACTAGCGTATTGTGGGTGTACTCCGCCCACATCAGTAGTTTGGACCAGGTCGACGGAGAGCCACCTCCATTTCCTGGTTCTTTCGCACCGTCTGGCCATTGGACTGGGGATGGAACCCGGAGGACAGGCTGGCTGTGGCCTCGACGAGGGTGCAGAACTCCCTGCAAAAAGACAGAGGAGAACTGCGGCCCCCGGTCAAAGACCACGTCCACAGGGAGGCCATGGAGCCGGAACACATGTTGGAGGACCAACTCAGCAGTCTCTTTGGCCGAAGGCAGCTTAGGCAAGGGGATGAAATTCGGCATCTTGGTGAACTGGTCTATCACCGTGAGGATAGCCGCGTGGCCTTGGGATGATGGTAGACTGGTTACAAAGTCCACAGATATGTGGACCAGGGGCGATGAGGAACCGGAAGCGGGTGCAGGAGTCCAGCCGGAGCCTGGTGGGAGGACTTGTTCTGGTTACAGATGGGGCAGGCTTTAACACCTGGATGTCCTGGTCCAGGGACTCTAGACTTCTTTGGTTCTCTGGATCCCAGGGTGGCAGGTCAGAGGAGAACTGTGGCTCCACTGGAGCACCTCGTACTGGAGTTGGGCTGGAACAAAGAGTCCGTCAGGTGGACAGGCGCTGGGACCTGGCTGCTCCTCCAGTACTGCCCGGACCCTCTCCTCAACTCCCCAGGTGATGGCAGCGGCCAGTCGAGCCGAGGGAAGGATGGTGTCCACGTCTGTGGAACCCTCCTCCTCTCCCTTCAAGAATTGGCAAGACAGGGCATCGGGCTTGACGTTGTGGCTACCTGGTTGGTAGGAGAGGGTAAAGTCGAATCGGGTGAGGAAGAGGGACCAGTGTGCCTGCCTGGAATTCAGTCTCTTGGCCGTCCTTATGTATATTCCAGGTTTGTGTGGTCGGTCCACACCAGGAATGGCTGTTTGACCCCCTCCAGCCAGTGGCGCCACTCCCCCAGAGTCCGCTTTCACCACCAGGAGTTCTCAGTTAATGATGTTGTTTCTCTCGGCGGGGTTCATTTGCGGGGAAAAGAATGAGCAGGTATGGAGTTTTTGATCATCTGTGTCCCGCTGAGACAGGATGGCCCCTGCGCCAAAATCCAAGGTGTCCACCTCCAGGCATGCGCAGAATGGGGGCAGAGGTGAACCGGCTCTTCAGGGTCTGGAAGGGTTCTGCTGCGGGTGACCAGCTGGATGGGACTTTGGGAGAGGTGAGAGCCGTGAAAGGGGCTGCCACCATGCTGTACCCTTGGATGAAGCGGCGATAGAAGTTGACGAACCCCAGGAATCGTTGTGGCTGCTTACACTTCTCGGCCTTAACAAATCTTTGGAGGACCGCCTGGACGTGGTGGAAGTGATCCTCCACAGATCTGGAGAAAATCAAGCTGTCGTCTAGGTATACAAAGACAAACTTCAAGTATGTCCCGGAGGAGGTCGTTGACCAGGGCCTGGAAGAAGGACGTGACTAAATACCCGTAATGGCCGGTGGGCATGTTGAAGGCCGTCTTCCACTTGTCTCCCTCTCGGATGTGGACCAGGTGGTAAGTGTTGCAAAGGTCCCTCATCCAGCGATAATAGCAGGATGCAATCAAAAACGCCTTTAAACTCCTTCACTTAAAGGGGACCTATTATGAAAAACACGTTTTTTCTTGCTTTAACATATATAAAGTGGTCTCCCCTCATCCTGCCAACACAGAGAAGGAGGAATGCAGCCAAATTCTGCAGTGTCTGTACAGCTGCCCGGATGAATCTTCCAGTGTCATGTGACTTCTACGAGCCGTTCAGATTCTGCTCCCGTCGTGAGTCACGATGGGAGCAGAATCCATAGGTCGGCCTCCGCTGCTGAAACCACACCCACAACTAACTCCTCCGGCCGGAGTTTCCGCCATAGTCCCGAAGCTGTAAATCTTGTGGCTGTTTCAACAACGAGGGACATTAAAAATTAGGTTTTGCATCGACATTTACCCTCATAAAAGGATCAATACCAACAATACGGACCCGGCAACTGCACACGAGTCAGCGGTAAGTAACGTTCATTTTTTGTTATTTATATTTGTCTACAAGTATGATCTTTGCATGGGTTAAGTATTTAGCTTAGTAATACATTTTTTTCTGTCTATGCTTTCAGATCTTCCAAGCACCTGAATCTGTTCAACGACACATTCAGAAGACGCACGGTCCTTCCTTGAGCCAGCAATAGTGCATACATGTTATTTATATACAACTTGATGTATATAAACAGTGTATGGTGTATATAAGTGGTGTATATAATGTGTACAAATGTTATTTTATTTTTTTTAACAATAAAGTTGCCATTTTGAACATTCAGTGTTGTGATTTTGTTTACAGTTAACATGATTAATTTGTCTTGTAACAGAAAGAAAGAAAAGAAAAGAAATGCAATGATGAGTAATCAGAGTAAATAATTGTGGTGTACCTGTTTAGAATTCAATTCAATCTTCCTGTGTGAAGACGAGGTGACCCGTTCCATCTTCCATCTCCAGGCTGATTTATGGTTCCGCGTTACACCAACGCAGAGCCTATGGCATAGGGTACGCGCCGATTTAACGCAGAACCGTAAATCAGGCTTTAAGATCTGTTTACACCGTGTAACTGCATGAGAGAGTCCGACTATCGCGTCGAGCTGCGTGACATCGGACGCTCTCTGTCCACACTGAAACCGTTAAACTCTCTCTGTCCACACTGAAACCATTAAACTCTCTCTGTCCACACTGAAACCGTTAAACTCGCGGCCAGTTAGGACAGTCCAATAGAATATAAAGCAATGGAATTGATTTTGTCACTGACGCTCGCTCACATCGCATGGGACACGCTTTAATAGTGTACGCAGTCGCTGCTCTTCAGCCCGGAGCGAGGCTTTGTCCCCTCCCCTGCTACACGTCATTCAGGCAGCCAATCAGCACAGAGCCTCATTAACATAGCCCCCCCGCCCTCAGAATCACTCATAGAGAAGGAGGTTAGAAATGGTAAAAATAAAGACATGGCCCAGAGGCTGAATTTCTAATTTATGTAGAAAAAACAATCAAAAGCTTGTTTTTAAGACATTCAAGGCCTGTTTAAAATAGACATTAAATGCCATAATAGGTTCCGTTTAAGGCAGAACCTCCTTCCCAACCCGAGAGGGCTTTGCATCCTCATCTGACTAAGAACCACGGCCTCAGATTTTGAGGTGCTGATTCTCTTGGTAATATCAATAATGCATGTTGTCAAGAGGAAGTAACTGTGGAACCATTGTTCACTAAAGTGATAGATTGTTTATGTACCGTAGTACTGAAATCATGAAACATTTCAAAAATAGTTCCCACTTATTTCCAGCAAATGCAATAGACGCAAGGTTGGACGATGTATGAACAGTTCCAACTATGATGTTTTTTAAATCTGATGTGGACTTGATGTTCGACATAACTAATGAGGATATGGGATTGTTTGACCATTGTGTTTTGTGTTGCAGTGCCTGGAAAACCCACCATGATGATCAGCACCATGATGGGGAACACTGCTCTGATCCAGTGGCAACCTCCTAAAGAGATTGTGGGGGAACATGTGGGATATCAGCTACAGTACAAGCGAGCAGACGAGGAAAGTTTTACTGTCAAAGACTTTAGAAAGACAGACGATTATTTCACAGTAACAGGCCTCCACAAGGGAACCACTTACATCTTCAAACTAGCTGCTAAAAACCGAGCAGGCCTTGGGGAGGGGTACATGAAGGAGATAGTCACCCCTGAAGACATCCCCAGCAGCTATCCACAAAATCTGAGTGTTGTGGGCTTAACTTCCTCGTCCACAAAGCTGGCATGGGAGCCTCCTCCTCTGGCAGAGAGAAATGGAAAGATTGTCAAGTATGAGGTGGTTTATCGAGATATTAACAGCCAGCACAACAACACGAACACTACCGCAGAAACCCAGATGGCGATCCAGGGTTTGCAACCTGACACAACGTATGACATCAGAGTTCAAGCTTTCACCAGCAAAGGAGGTGGACCCCTAAGCCCCAGCGTCCAAATCAGGACCATGTCCACCTCAATGCCAGGTGAGAAGCACAAGCTGTCATGCTCCGATTGATCCAACTTCTAAGTGTGATGATGTCATCTTTTCTCCCCTGTAAACTGAAGGTAAAAACTGAAAAAAACATGGCTGCCCCGATGTTTGCTTTGCAACTTTTTCACTGGCAACTAACATATATTAGCAGACAGGCAGTCTGAAGTAGAGGATGTAAAACGTTTCAAAGGATTTATATCAAAATTGGGTTTGAAAAATCATACCAGACATCCTACAAATGAGGCAGAGTCAAAGTCGCTCTGGAAAGAGAAAGAAATATATGTAAATGGTCAAACATTCCTCCTGAACTTCGACCAGCTGTTAGACAAACACTGTGAATGTTTCACAGATCTTTAAATCCCTTGGTATCCAAATTAAAAGTTCAAATTCAAAAATGATTTTATAATCCTAGATGGATAAATTAAGTGTTGCAATAGGAATTTCATGTAAGACTCTTGGAAGAGTCATTATACAGGGTTATAGCTGTGGACAGGAAGGATCTCCTGTAGCCATCTGACGGATCTCCTGAAGCGCTCTTAAGGTTAATAATAACAATAATAATAATGGATTAGATGTATATTGCACTTTTCTGGACAATCAAGGCACTCACAGTTCATCCACAGCTGCCCTGGGGCAGACTGACGGAAATGTGGCAGCCAATCTGCACCTAACTACCTGGGGGGGTGATGATGTCCTCACAGAAGTTGATATAGTCATTCATCCAGTCAGTCGTGGATGAAGACCCCCATATTCACACACCAGTGATGCCTCACTGGAGGCAAGGAGAGTGAAGTGTCTTGCCCAAGGACACAACAACAGATGACTAAGGGGGACCGGGTTTGGAACCGCAAATCTTGGATCATTGGATGACCCGTTCTACCACGTGAGCCACTGCTGCACCAGTACAAGTTGGAGTCCTGTCAGCTACAGGAGATGTGTCAGACCGCAATGGGAGATCCTTCAGACCTCTACAGGAGATCTTCAGACCTCTACGGGAGATCTTCAGACCTCTACAGGAGATCTTCAGACCTCTACAGGAGATCTTCAGACCTCTACAGGAGATCCTTCAGACCTCTACAGGAGATCCTTCAGACCTCTACAGGAGATCCTTCAGACCTCTACAGGAGATCCTTCAGACCTCTACGGGAAATCCTTCAGACCTCTACAGGAGATCCTTCAGACCTCTACAGGAGATCCTTCAGACCTCTACAGGAGATCCTTCAGACCTCTACAGGAGATCTTCAGACCTCTACGGGAAATCCTTCGGACCTCTACAGGAGATCTTCAGACCTCTACAGGAGATCTTCAGACCTCTACAGGAGATCCTTCAGACCTCTACAGGAGATCCTTCAGACCTCTACAGGAGATCCTCCAGACCTCTACAGGAGATCCTTATAAACAGCATCAGTATTGTGTCTCCTGGCCAACACACAGTTAAGCTGCTTTCACATAGAGGGTGCACAGCGGCAGCCGCCGCCGGCTTTCCCATTCATTGTGTATGTGCTGCCTCCGCGCAAGAGCGCAGGGTCTGCCGCCGACGTCGGCGGCGCTCAACAGGGCGCACGCCGCTGAGTTTGCGTGGCGGCATAGGGCGCAAGTGGGCGCACGCCGCCGGGTTGCTGCCTGGTTGCCGCCGGGTTGCCGCGGCAGCAAGGGTGCAAGAGGGCGCAAAACGGCTTTCACGTAGAACGCGTTTTGCGCCGGGCACACCGCCGTGGTGGGCACAGACTCGGCGCAGAGACGGCGCAGAGCAGGGAGCAGAGCAGGGCGCGCCTGCGCGCATCGCGTACTTATTTGTTGCAAGTTGCTTGGCGGCAACCCGGTGGCAACCCGGCGGCAACCCGGCGACAACCCAGCGGCTTGCGCCCTGTTGCGCGCCGCCGACCTCGGCACAAAGCCCTGCGCCCTTGCCCAGCGGCAGCACATACACAATGAATGGGAAAGCCGGCGACAACTGCCGTTGCTGCTCTGCGCCCACTCGCCGCCGACTCTGCTCCCACCTGCACCGAATCTGCGCCGAGTCTGCGCCACCCCGGCGGTGTTGCCGCGTCCTATGTGAAAGTAGCTTCACTAACAGTTCAATATCCTGCTGCAGAAACAATGTTTCACAGCAGCATGTCCTGGATCCTGTTGTTGACGAGCGCTGCAATTGCACAACTGTTTTACCTCTTCCAGTGTCTGTCTCCCCGTATCGTCTGAACACTGAGCAGAGACACTAAAGTAGGGGATATGCTCCTGCAGCCACATCTTGGTGAAACACGTGATAAATTGCAGAAACTCCAGATTTGTCCTCATCAGTTGCTTCAAGTGTGTTCATCTTATTGCATGAGACTGGACGCTACAGACGATCACAGGCGCTGGTTTAAACTTCCTGCTCCTGCTCTACATCCACAACTTCTCTATGTTGGGGACTTGGGGTCTCAGTCTGAGTATCATTTGGCTTATTGAAATCTTAATCAGTGGCTCCTGCTTATAAGCAACTCATTTGTTGCTATGGTTACTCATCATAAAGGTGTTAAAAAATGAAAACGTAATGAAGGAAATCCTTTTGTTTTTACTTTGTTGAAAAAAAAAATAAAAAAAGAAGTAAAATACCTTGTAATAATCAAGAGCTACTCGAGCACTCTCCAGAAAACAAGAAAATAAGTCTTGCTACACTGACATCCCATTACTGTGTAAGATTCCTTTAACACCCTGATAAGAACAGAAATATATTCATCTGAGCCACAGCCCAGAAAACAAACAGTAAGAGACAAACAAACAAACACACACACACAGAAAAATGTATATCTTGGTCCAATTTAAGATTAGATAGCTGGCACGGGAAACTGTTTTGTCTCAAACAAAAAAAAGAATGGATTTGATCTTGTGGTCTTCGCAGAAAAAACAAATTTCCTGTAGCGGCTTCTTAAATAATAATTTGTATAAAGTGTGAAACAATTGTAGAGCCGACAGAATCCTGTGAGGTATCTGCGCTGATGGATGTAGGACTGTGTTTCTCAATTCCAGTCCTCATTCCCCCTGTGTTGCATGTTTTAGATGCTACCCTGCTTCATTGCACCGTGATAAAAGTACCTGTGTCATCAACAGAGACCTTGATGACAAGCTAATGAGGACCGTTAATTAGAATCAGGTTTGTTGATGCAAAGCAACATCTAAAACATGCAGGACAGGGGGGAATGAGGACCGAAATTGAGAAACACTGATCTAAAACAGCGTTTCCCAACCCCTGTTCTGCATGTTTTAGGCCACGTTTACACATAGCCGGGTATTTATAAAAACTGATTTTTCCCCATCTACGTTTTGAAAAATACCATCAATTACAGCACAGGTGTCAAACTGAATCCCAGAAGGGCCGGTGTCCTGCATGTTTTAATTTAGATGTTTCACTGCTTTAACACACCTGATTCTAATTAATCATCGTCACCACTTGTCATCAAAGTCTGGATAGTTCTGTTGATGACACAGTCACTTGTATCATGGTGCAATGAAGCAGGGAAACATCTAAAACCTGCAGGGACACCGGCCCTCGAGGACTGGAGTCCGACACCCCTGATTTACAGGAACCCGCATAAATATGCTGTTAAGGTGCTATGAGCAGCCAAACCTACAGGGGGCAGTGTAACGAGAAGCATAGAGTCATGCTACTAGCCAATCAGAATCCTGGAAAAAAACATCAACAAATGACACGAGTAACTTCCAGTTACTTCCAAGATGAACCAGAGTCTTTGGTTTGGAGTGACAGAGAAGTGGAGTTACTTTTAAGTGTGACTTTAGAATATAAAACAGGTAAAATACAAGAAAATATTGACGTGGCCAAACAAATTGTAAACACTTTGGCCGGAGTTTTCAGAAATTATAGTTTTTGGTGACTTTGAGCTTCGTTTTCGTGTAAACGAACGGCCAAAAACGCATGGGTCTGAAAAAACACTGATCTAAAACAGCATTACCCAACCCCTGTCCTGCATGTTTTAGATGTCTCCTTGCATCAACACACCAGATTCTAATTAATGGAGCATGAGGCTCCTTTTAAGAAATTAGCATCTCTAGCGCCACCCTTCACCATGACGGCCGTTGGGGGTACTGCAGCCAACAGTGAAGCCGGCACGGGAGAACGGGGAGAACGTGCATGCAGCGTCATGTGATGTCACATCCGCAGGACAGCGCGGGAAAAGCGGCCCCAGCCTTGCAGCACATTTTGCAGCACACAGCCTGTTCAAGGCAACGGAGAGATACACTAGAGGGCTCATTCTTTTTGGTTTGGAACGCTTCATCTGACATTATTACTAGAAAAATGAAAACGTATAAAATTTTTTTTTCATAAATCCAGCCTCAAGCTCCTTTAATGGTCATCACCAACTTGTCATCCAGGTCTGGACAGCTCTGTTGGTGACACAGTCCTTTGTATAAGGGTGTATTGAAGCAGGGAAACAACTAAAACCTACAGGACAGGGGCTCTGAAGGACCTGGGATGAAGGCCACTGATCTAAAACAGGGGTCTTCAACCCTGGTCCTTGGGACCCCCTGTCCTGCAGGTTTTAGTTGTTGCCTTGCTTCATCGCACCTGATTCTAATTAATCTGGACCCCATCCCATCCACATTTATAAAAAACTGTCTCCCAGCCATCTCCCCACTCATCATCAACATCATCAACTCCTCCTTCAGCTCTGGATCAGTCCCGGACACCCTCAAACTGGCAGCTGTCACCCCCATCCTCAAAAAACCTGGACTCAACCCTGACACCATGAACAACTTCCGGCCCATTTCCAACCTCCCTTTCCTGTCAAAAATTCTGGAACGTGCCGTCGCCACTCAGCTCAAGACCCACCTCACCTCCAATGATCTGTTTGAAACATTTCAATCTGGTTTCCGCTCACGTCACAGCACAGAAACAGCCCTCATCAAAGTCACCAATGACCTCCTTCTCTCCTCCGACTCCGGCAACCTCAGCATTCTCCTTCTCCTGGACCTCACAGCAGCCTTCGACACCATCAGCCACACCATCCTCCTTTCCCGCCTGGAATCATCTCTCTACATCACCGGATCCGCCCTCTCCTGGTTAAAATCCTATCTCACCAACAGACATCAATTCATCAGCATCAACAACTGCTCCTCCTCCACTGCCCCTCTGTCACAAGGCGTCCCCCAGGGTTCGGTGCTTGGTCCTCTACTCTTCATCCTCTACATGCTCCCCCTTGGCAACATCATCCGCCGCCACCGCCTCCACTTCCACTGCTACGCCGACGACGTCCAACTGTACATCTCCACCAAATCCCTCAGCTCTGCAACCCACTCTACCCTGACCAACTGCCTCGCTGAAATCAAGTCATGGATGCACTCGAACTTCCTCCAACTCAACTACAACAAATCGGACATGCTCATCATCGGCCCAAAATCCCTCACCAAAACCGCTCACAATTTCACCCTCACCATGGACAACTCCATTCTGTCTCCCTCCACTCACATCCGCAACCTCGGAGTTATCCTGGACAACAACCTCTCCTTCCAACACCATGTCAACCACATCACAAGGACTGCTTTCTTCCACCTCAAAAATATTGCCCGTCTCTGTCCATCACTCTCCTTCTCTACCGCTGAAACCTTGATCAACGTCTTCATCACCTCAAGACTCGACTACTGCAACAGCATCCTCTACGGTTCAACTTCCAAGGTCCTCAATAAACTCCAATATATTCAAAACTCTGCCGCCCGCCTGCTCACCCACACCCGCTCCAGAGACCACATCACCCCAGTCCTCCAGAAGCTCCACTGGCTCCCCATCCCTCAACGGATCCACTTCAAAATCCTTCTCCTCACCCACAAAGCCCTCCACAATCAGGCCCCCTGCTACCTCACCGACCTGCTCCACCGCTACACTCCCTCCCGCAGCCTCCGCTCCTCTGATGCCAACCTCCTGTCCCTTCCAGTCAGAACCAAGCACCGGACCTGGGGCGACAGGGCCTTCTCCATCGCTGCACCCACCCTCTGGAACTCCCTCCCCAAAAACATCCGTGACTGTACAGACCTCCCAGCATTCAAATCCCATCTCAAAACTCACCTTTACAGAACTGCTTTTAATGTGTGATTAATGTCCTGTCTCATGTTGTGTCCTTTTGTACTGTCCTGTGTAATTGTAATTTGTATTATGTGTTTTGTTTTAATGTAAAGCGTCTTTGAGTGCCCAGAAAAGCGCTATATAAATAAAATGTATTATTATTATTATTATTATTATTAATGGTCGTCACCAACTTGTCATCCAGGTCTGGACAAGTCTGTTAATGACAGTCCTTTGTATGAGGGTGCTGAAGCAGGGAAACATCTAAACCTGCAGGACAGGGGGTCCTGAGGACCAGGGTTGGGAGAAACTCACACCCTACTCATAACCTCTGCTCTCCGCGCTGTAGGCTACAGTCTCTAGCCAAAAACCACTTAATTTATCACTCCTTGTAATTTATAGTATGTTTTTTGTTTTGTTTTTGTCTTTGTTTTTTTTTGTCTTTGCTTCTTGTCCAGATACCTCGGTTACTTGTCCAATATATCCATTCTTTTTCAATGTTTGAATCTAAATTACTAGTTTTGTTTTGTATAAAACCTCCTGAGTGGAGGTTCATAAAAGGGTAGGCATAATAAGCCTCAGCTTCAGCCTGTACCTTTTCAGTGACATTTAAAATATTGGACTATTTTTATGTTGTAATATGTTGTATCCAAATGGACCGAAATAAAACTCAAAATCAATCAAACCCAAAACAAAGAGCTCTAGTAACCCATTGAGTAAAAAGGTGGTAGTAGCTCAGCTTTTGATGAGGTTTTTACATTAAATGAAGACAGTGAATTTGATTTGATTTCATAGTTTTTAGTAAACCTTTTGAACATGTAGATGTCTGCATTTTAAATGATGATATTCTGTAGTTTATTTCTTTATTTACTTTGTCATTGATGTGGATAATGAATCTGAGCAGTAATGACCCTGACCTTTCCGCAGCGTTTACCAGGAACTTCGGAGCCCAGGCGGTCATGAAGTCCTCGGTCCTGCTGACCTGGGAAGTGCCAGAAACCTACAACTCTCAAGTGCCTCTGAAGGTAATTACTGACCAAAGTGACGTCCACGTCTTCCACACCAAATAACAGCTTGTGCTCTTGCATTTGTTTGTTTCACACACGTACTGTACAACGTTAGGACCTCATCTGCCGCTAATTTTCATTTCAAATTTGGTGTACACAAGTGAGTAAAGATGTCCTTTTTGTGATTTGACTCTTGTGTTGTTTGTGTGTGACCCGCCAGAAATGATTTCAAACAAAAGTGCAGACACATGAGCGTCCATAATGTAAAAATAACAGAACTGATCTGATTGTTACGGCCATGCAGGAGAAAAAATATTTGAGAGGGGAAGATTTTTTTTTATTGTGCACTTTGAGAAAAAAGTCGAAATGTCGAGAATAATGTTGAATTACAATTTTGTTAATAAAATCGAAATTTCGCCTTTTTTCTCAACATTTTGACTTTTTTCTCCAAATTGTACTTCAACATTAATCTCGACTTTTCGACTTTTTTCTCGACATTTCAACTTTTCTCTCGAAGTGCATAATGAAAAAAAAATCTCCCTCCTCTAAAATATTATTTTTATTTTTCTCCTGCCTGGGCCTAATACTCTTCCGTAGATTGTAGTCTGTGTCTTCGTCTTGAGCAAATGCAGCGTAAAATCAACAACATAACTTCTTTTGTTCTTTACTTTCATTTTTAAAATGAATCAAGATCTGCACAGATCTGTCAGGGACTGGGTTTGGGTCAACACACGCAGGGCAGGTTCCAGATCAACTGACACTTTCCATGAAATGACAAAATGACTGTTTGTTGCGTACTGGACTGTATGTTTCCAACAAACGCCCTTCTCTATGCAATCACACAGCATCATTGGTAAAATAATAAATAATAAAACAGCAATGTCATCCTGTGTTTAGATTCTGTATAATCAGCAAAGTGTGGAGGTTCAAGGCCACCTGAGGAAGAAGCTGATCACCCAGTTGCAGCCGGACACGGAGTATTCCTTCGTGTTGATGAGCCGGGGAAACGGCGCCGGCGGCATCCAGCAGCAGGTTTCCATCCGGACGGCTCCCGACCTGCTGAGCAAGAGGCCCACTCCCTTCCAGCCGGACGAAGAGGACGACGGGAAAGTGACGATCTTCATGCCTGAGGTTCCTGCTGCAGTCCCCGTCAGGTGTGTGCTGTTGTTGGTCTCATGCAGATAAAGAATATCGAGCACAAAGAGCAACTCGCTCCATAAGGTCACAGATGTTGTCGATCTAGTAGTGTTATCCCACTCAGATCACGGGATTCCTCAATAATCCAGATCGGCTGAAATGATTGGAATTTTTTCATGTTAACTTCACTCAATTACATTATTTAATGTATAATTACATTCATTATTTATTGTCTATTAACAAATGTCACTGTTAACAATTATAGATAATGTCGGGGGTAGGGTCGCCAACCGTCCCTTGAAAAACTGAATCGTCCCGTATTTATAAACTAAAGTACGTCCCGTATTGAGCTGAAAAGGGACGCACTTTGTCCCGTTTTACTGTGAGAGTCAGAAAATAGTCATAAAATGCCAATGGAAAATGGCATTGAGCTGTTGAGTTCATAAGTTATTTTTTTCTGTTTTACTCCAACTGTAGCTACAGTCATGGCCTTTGAGGCACAAATATGTTTACAAGTTTTATACAGACTTTCTGTTTGCACTTTTGTTATTGCACTAAAAATGTGCACTATTACAGAATGGATGTTCTGCTTTCTTTCTATTGTTTTATGGGTCAAAGACGTATAAGGCCTTTGAGTAGCCCATTTTTAAAATACTTAAAATAAAGATATTTGTGGCCATTTTCCAAACATTTGAAATGTAGTGTACACATACATGTATGTGAAAACTTCAAACAAAGGTATTTTAGTGTTTTTAAACCTTTAAACCGTCATTTGGGGCGACCATTTATCTCAAAATTAATAGATTTCCATAACAAAATGTATATTTTAATAAGTATCAGTAATTAAATTAACTGTTCAAGAAAGATAGACACATTGTTCCTTTCATTTTTTGAAAACCATTTTTAAATACATTCTCCATATTGGCAGTGTCACCCTCTTATAGGGTTGCCACCCGTCCCGTATAATACGGAATTGTCCTTTATTTGAGAAAAAAAATGTTGCGTCCCGTATTGAACTAATACGGGACACGATTTGTACCGTATTTTCATTAACTTTTACACTATATTCTAGTTGAATTATTGAAATAAATGAACCTTTACACCATATTCTAGTTGAATTATTGAAATAAATTAACCTTTACACCATATTCTAGTTGAATTATTGAAATAAATTAACTTTTACACCATATTCTAGTTGAATTATTGAAATAAGTTAACTTTTACACCATATTCTAGTTGAATTATTGAAATAAGTTAACTTTTACACCATATTCTAGTTGAATTATTGAAATAAATGAACCTTTACACCATATTCTAGTTGAATTATTGAAATAAATTAACTTTTACACCATATTCTAGTTGAATTATTGAAATAAGTTAACTTTTACACCATATTCTAGTTGAATTATTGAAATAAGTTAACTTTTACACCATATTCTAGTTGAATTATTGAAATAAATGAACCTTTACACCATATTCTAGTTGAATTATTGAAATAAATTAACTTTTACACCATATTCTTCACCTGTAGGCTATATTACATCTGGGCTGATGTGGACATACAGAGCATAGGAGGCTATTTCAGTTACTAGTATGGTTGTCTGTCTGTACAGTCATGCAAGTTCAATGCTATTAAAGCACTTTAAACTTTAAATCAAAGCATTTAGTTTTTTCATATAAAATAAACACATTTTTATTCAGTTTAGAAGTTTTGGGGCTTTTTTTTTGGCTCCTGCGCTGCTGAAATCAGGGCGTCCCTTATTTCTATTTCTGAAAGGTGGCAACCCTACCCTCTTACTTACTCTAAAATTCATAAAACTGATTTAAAATGTGTACAAGGTGTATCCACTTATGCATGCTATACCAATAATTTATATTTGAACCAAAACTGATAGACATTCAATTTTGAATTTGATACAGAATTGCCATTTGTTGGTTACCCCACATGACAGGTGGTCACCCCACATGATGCTTTCAAGTTTAATCAAATATAACAGGCTAACAGTTAGTTGTATGATCTAAGCTAGCTACTTCTCACCACATATCACTAACAAATGTACCTTCAAAATATAGATTTGCAAATAAAACAAATTATTTACAGTTTTAGGGTGGTCACCCCACATGATATCAAAATGTGACGTATACGCTGCAGCAGTTTAGAAAGAGGATTTATTTGTAAAGGAGAGAGAGACTACTGACCTGCAGGTTGTCTCTCTGGGAGCCTCATGGAGTAACTGGCTGATGCAACATCCTCTTTGAGATGATTGTCAATATAAAAGTCCCTCAATTGTATTTTTTTCATGGTCACCCCAGATGATAATTCAGACAATGAACATATTCGGACAAGATTAGTTTGTGTATTATGATTGAAATGTGTGTACAAATGTTCCATAACTTTGTCAATAAATCTAAAACAAGTTTGAAAGTATGCCCAATAGGGCAAGCATTATTTTTAAATTGTTTTAATGTGATTTAAAACCAGTTGTCCAAACAGAAGTCAAGGCCGGACGGTCACCCCAAATGATGTTTTCACACTTCAGATGGCAGAAAATGACCAATAACCAACATGTTTAAATAAAATAAGAGTGGGCACATGTAGAAGGAACCTATTAGACATACATGTTATATTTTTTATTCATTTTTATGTTTATTATTAGGTAAAAAGTTCCATCGGACAGAAAAAGTAAGCGTCACGTCTTTGACCCTTATATTAATTTATACAAATTAACCTTACACCTAGAGTAGCAGTTGTAGCTAATCACGTCAGTGTTGCCAACTGAGCAAATCTGTCGTTATATTTAGCGAGATTTCAGACCTCTGTTATGACTTTTTAAAGAAAGCAGCTAGTAACTTTTATCAGGTGTGATTGAAGACGTTTGTTGAAGGCTCATATTATTCTCAGTGAGCAGCCCGTGCTGCTGTCCCCCCCCCCTTACCAAAGCCCAGCAAGAGACGTTCACCTGTCTGTGTCCAGACTGGAGAAAAATCGATGCGCCCGCTAATCCAAAGCTGGCTGATCTTGCACGAGCCCATATAATTATTTATATATAACTGTAATTAATGTAATAATAATAATGACTCCCCGGTGCTGCCCTGGTCTGTAGTTGGACAAAGGAGAAGGGTCGGCACCGGGACATGTTACTGTATCGGGGTCGCGTCGTTTCCCTCATTGCTTCCCTCCTGCCAAAGCTTGTCTCCCATGACATTTTTTTGAACTTTTAACTGGACAATCGTACGGAAGAGTATTAGGGCCAGGCAGGAGAAAAATAAAAATAATATTTTAGAGGAGGAAGATTTTTTTTTTCATTATGCACTTCGAGAAAAAAGTTGAAATGTCGAGAAAAAAGTCAAAATTTCGAGAAAAAAGGCGAATTGGCTTTACGATACTGATTTGAAACACATATCACACATATGCAGTTGCATAACTTCAGAAACATCCCCTTAATGTTCCACTCTCCTAACTGGATTGGATGGGCCAGAGGAGACATTTACACTTTATTCACCAAATTGTATTTCAACTTTATTCTCGAAATGTCAACTTTATTCACCAAATTTCGACTTTATTCTTGAAATTGTATTTCAACATTAATCTCAACATTTCCACTTTTTTCTCGAAGTGCACAATAAAAAAAAAATCTTCCCCTCTCAAATATTCTTTCTCCTGCATGGCCCTAATACTCTTCCGTACAATAAAGATCTGTCAATATTTCACAAAAAGTGTTTTGATTGATTATCTTAACGGCCCTGTTGACATCAGTGTTCTGTTTGTTTAGTTTTTTGGACCTCCAACACTTCAGGCTTGGTCCATTGGGAATGTTGAGATATATTTCCTGAATTATTTATATATATTCTTTTAGCAGGGGATGTTCAGTGTAACAAAAACATGTAAACAAATGAATAATTAAAGTAACAAGAAAGTCCAACAAGAAGAGGTATGACCAGCCGTAAGGTCCTCTTGGGTTTCTTCTGGTGGCATGAACAGAGTGAGTATTGAGACCAGGCCAGCTCTGCAGAGCCAGGCCCACGCCGGTGACACATGTGACACAGTTCTGGCGTACAGTATTGCCGCTTTTCCACTAGTTCCTACTCAGCCCGACTCCACTCGCCTCGGTTAGGTTCTTTTCCACCAGGGGTTTAACGTGCAGATACTTTTCTGTAACTATTCTGCTGAGGTTCTAAGCTGCTGAGTCGGCTGTATCTGACATCATCACACTACAGGCCACCGATTGGTCGGGGGGTTGGAGTCAGACGTCTGAGTCGAGAGGAGGAAATCAGCGCAAGTGCGGCTCGCAACGATTTTATTCCACCAGCAACGGCAGCAAAAGTCTGTTTCATGATCCAACTCTGAGGTGCAGACGTTCATAAACCTGGTGCTGCACTGCAAAAACTCAAAATCTTAACAAGAATATGTGTCTTATTTCTAGTTAAAATGTCTAATTTCTCGTAAAAAAAAAAATCATTACACTTAAAACAACAATTTTCACCTGTTTCAAGTAGATTTTCACTTAAAATAAGTAGAAAAATCTGCCAGTGGAACAAGATTTCTTTGCTTGTAATGAGAAGATAAATCTTGTCCCACTGGCACTGGAGTTTTCTACTTATTGTGAAAATTTACTTGAAACAGGTGAACATTGTCATATAACAAATAATTTTTCTGGTAATGACTCTTGTTTTAAGTGTAATGAGATGTTTTGACTAAAAATGAGACATTATAACTAGAAATAAGACAAATATTCCTGGTAAGATTTTGAGTTTTTGCAGTGTGAGGAGAGAATTAAAAAGGGATCTACAGTAGACGGCGATAAGGAACGACCAGATCTACCAGGAGCTCTGTCTCTTCATAGCTGCTCACGGCTCCAGCTGACTTTTCAGCAGCGCAGAGACAAACTAACAAAAAAAAAGCGTCACTGCTTGAAGCTTCTCTCTCTCATTTTTAACTTGATATCAAACACAAGCCACAGATCCAGCAGCACATCTATCATCTCCTCCAGGTTCTACATCTTTTCAATTCAATTCAATTACATTTTATTTATATAGCGTCTAATACAACAGATGTTGTCTCTAGACGCTTTCCAGAGATCCAGAACATGAACATAAACATAAACATAAACATAAACATGAACCCCCAATTAGCAATTATTACATAAAAAATGTCAGGTAAAAACTCCCCTAGTGGGAGAAAAGCCTTAAGCCAGACAGTGGCAAGAAAAACTCCCCTTTAGGAGGGAAGAAACCTTGAGCAGGACCAGGCTCATAAGGGGGGACCCTCCTGCCGAAGGCCAGACTGGGGGAGTCAGGGACGTCAGCAGCACAGCAGGGAGGTGGAAGCAGCAGCGGGATGACCAGAGGGGGGTTGTCACCCTTTAGTGTTGTTGTCTTCTTAGTTTAGATCACACAATCAAATACGTCACAGCAGCTTCACTCCAACCTCCTAGCGGCAGTATACGTGTCCAGCTTTGAGCTCTGCGGTGTCTGTACAAGGCTCATTAGTGTGTAATCCACATGTGTTTGATGCAGGTGGTTCTACGTAGTGGTTGTCCCGGAGAGCCCGGATTCCCTAAAGAGGTGGGAAAACCCTCAAGAGATGGACATACTTGAGGTGAGTGGATTTCTAAAAAAGTGTAATTTTGTGGATGAAGTAGAAGTCACAAGTCACAGGAATCTGGTCAGCTTTTGAGACATGGCTGATGAGGTCTAATGAAGAAAGGCTGTTTTAGACGGTTTTAGCCTGTTGTGTAAATAATGGAAGCACACAGTTCAGATGTGTTGATGTGATGTTGTGAAGTGAGTTTTGTGACAGCTGGTCTGGGCATCCATCCATCCATCCATCAGCACAGCATGGGTGAAGGTTCCCATATTTCTCCACTAAAACCTACTGTCTTATCCTAAAAGAATATTATGAGAACAATCCACTTGGTATGGGTTTTGATGAAAAAGGTCTTTAAGTGAGGTTAACCATCGATCTTATCAGTCACTCTAATGACTCACTCTAATCAGTAATGAAATCCCGAGTTGATACTTTGTATTTTTAATCCGTGGGTTCTGTGCTGTGACTTCATTAAAGATCAGGCTGGGGTTTTTCTGAGAGCACTTTCCATGTTCTCTCTATGCCTGTGAGGGATGGTGGAGGGTAATCCATCTTCCCCCTACACTACAGTCTTAAATCATACAGGTTATACACAAATAAGAAGTATTTGGGACAGAATCAAAGATGCAAATAGAAGACCATAATGCCCTAAAGGAAAAAATCATATTGTTTTCAACATAAAGAAAAATCATTGTCAATGACTACGTTTACATGCAGTCATAATTGGGGTTAAGGTCAATATTCCGGTTACTGAAACATTGGGAATAATCTGTTTCCATGCGTGAGCAAACAGGGTTATCCCTGTATACATGGTGATCAATCATTCAGGATATCTGGATCAAACCAGCGACGCACGGAGAACGTCATGACACAGTTCCCGTCATTTCCCGTAATTTCTGAAATGGCATAAATTGCACGATTAATTCAAAATGGCCGACTTCCTGTTTGGTTTCGGCCATGGCGCCAAGAGACTTTTCTTTAAGTTGTGACATGATACAGGTTTGTACCGATTTTCGCGCATGTACGTCAAACCGTATTGTGGGGCTTGAGGCACAAAGTTTTCTAGGGGGCGCTGTTGAGCCGTTAGGCCACGCCCATTAATGCAAACCATTAAATATCACATTTTTTCACGAGGCCTGACTTGCGTGCAAAATTTGGTGACTTTTGGGGCACGTTTAGGGGGAAAAAAGGCCCTCATTTCGTCAGAAGAAAGAAAAATAACAAAATGAGAAAAAAAAACAGAACGAGAAAAATTCCTACAGATACAATAGGGCCTTCGCACTGTCAGTGCTCGGGCCCTAATAATGATAATAATAATGATAAAGTGGGAAGAAGATTTCACTATACTCTGTACACCCATGTGGAGAGATGAACGAACCAAGTGAAGTTTTCATGTGACCTTATAGCATGCCCACTGACAGTCTTGTCCTCCTGCTGCAGCTGGTGGAGGCTGGAGCTGACGGCAGTCTGCAGGGGGAAAGCCAAGACTTCCTGCAGCCCTTCATCGCCGCTAAACTCCACGCCCTGCCAGAGGTCTTCATTCTGGGAGACGAGAAGAAATACAACGGCTTCTACAACAAGCTTCTCCCCGGCGAGCAGCAGTACCGCTGCTTTGTCCTAGCGGACCTGATGAAGCACGAGCCTGTGAGTAGCCTACATGTGTTTTTCCTGGTACGAGCATGTGCAGCATTTTCATGGGATTCTGAGCTGAGGCAACTGGGCCGACATGGACGTTCAGTACTCATGAGCATGTAGATAGAGAAGAACTTCAGTGATTTAATCCTGAGGTCTAAAAATCATTTTTAAGAACAATAGAAACAAACTAGAAAAAACCCCCCCTTGTTCCATGGGTCATCAAAATTTTGTGTGTGTTAGAGGAAAAACCTTCCTCAGCGATTGACGGTAGTTGTCAAGGCAACGAAGCTCACTACAGGTAAAAAGGTGTGTTGGAGTCTCACAGGAGACGAGATTCAAAGCAGTTTTCGTTTTCTGTTGCTGATGTTCATGAATAGAGTCATGGAATGATTGACATCAATAGAATAGAAGCAGGAGGGCCATGAACAGATGGATGTTCCAGCTCCATGTCTTCCAATGATTGACAGTGTTTACCACGCTGGCCTGAGCCTCATTACCAGTTGTGAAGTTTCGACACACCATTGTGAGTCATGTTCCTGTGTGGGATGGCCCAGCCTGGCCCACCCTGGTCATCCCTGGTCATCCCTGAGCCACCCGGGTCCACCGGGTCCATGCTGGTCTAGAGGGCTGCATTGGGGTTGGGTCCTGCCGGGTCCCGCAGGACGCAACACAAATCTGGCAGGAGCGGGCGGTTTGAACTTTGTTGTGGGCGGCTAAAAAAACACTGCAGGATCGGGATGTAGTCTAGCGGAAATCAATGAGGTGGAAAAGAACCTCAAACAAGGTCTTTACATTGTTACTTTGCACAATCTCCAAATATCTGACTGGCCTTGCTTCAAGGACAAAGCAAGACCAGTCAGATATTTGGAGAAAGTGTGTTTAGTGTCTGTGGAGCATCTTGGAAGAGACGAGGGATTGGAACCAGCAGTCGGTCAGCAGCATTCTCTTCCTCCACAGATATGTAATGGCCAAGTGATTCATTTGTTAAATTAATTAGTTTCATTTGTTAACTTTGTTTACTTTATGTTATTTATTAGTGTTATTTGAGCCACTCACAGCTACTCTCGTTGCTATAACCTCAATCATAATTGATGCGTGTATGAAAGGAGAAATAGCTTGTGGATGATGACAATGATGGATTTGCATCTAACTTTCAGTCAGGTGACCTATGAACTGTCAATCATCCATCAAGATCCACAATGATCATAATAACATTTAATCAGATAGATTTGTCCAGGACAGAGTGTGGATTCGGGGACGTGCTCATCCATCACCCAAGCCGAGGTCACTGAGGTGGTTCGTAAACTCCTCAGTGGCACCGGGGGTGGATGAGATTCGCCCTGAGTACCTCAAGTCTCTGGATGTCGTAGGGCTGTCTTGGTTGACACGCCTCTGTGACATTGCATGGAGGAAGGGGACAGTACCGCTGGGGTGGCAAACCGGGGTGGTGGTCCCTCTGTTTAAAAAGGGGGACCGGAGAGTGTGCTCCAACTATAGGGGGATCACACTTCTCAGCCTCCCCGGGAAAGTCTACGCCAAGGTACTGGAGAAGAGATTACGGCCGATAGTTGAACCTCAGATTCAGGAGGAACAATGCGGTTTTCGTCCCGGTCGTGGAACACTGGACCAGCTCTACACCCTCCGCAGGGTGCTCGAGGGTTCATGGGAATTTGCCCAACCAGTCTACATGTGTTTTGTGGATCTGGAGAAGGCATTTGACCGTGTCCCTCGTGTCATCCTGTGGGGGGTGCTCAGTGAGTATGGAGTCCAGGGCCCTCTATTAAGGGCTGTCCGGTCTCTGTATGATCGGAGCAGGAGTCTGGTTCTCATTGCCGGCAGTGGATCAGACTTGTTCCCAGTGCATGTTGGACTCCGGCAGGGCTGCTCTTTGTCACCGGTCCTGTTCATAATTTTTATGGACAGAATTTCTAGGCGCAGCCAGGGGCCGGAGGGGATCTGGTTTGGGAATCTCAGGATTTCATCTCTGCTTTTTGCAGATGATGATGTCCTGTTGGCTTCATCAGACCGGGACCTCCAGCATGTGCTGGGGCGGTTTGAGGCCGAGTGCGACGCGGCAGGGATGAGAATCAGGTGGAGGAGTTCAAGTATCTCAGGGTCTTGTTCCCGAGTGAGGGAACGATGGAGCGGGAGATTGACAGACCGATCAGTGCAGCGTCCACAGTTATTTTCTCCTGCATGGCCCTAATACTCTTCCGTAAAGGAAAGATAAATGACATCCTGACAAAGCAGCGTTATGGTACTTTGTTGTGTCTGGATAACTTTAACAGGAAGGTCTCAAATTCCACCTGCATGTTAGCACTGAATAGACATTTTGACCGTCCTGGCGGGTCCAGAACTGTTTGACATGGTTATTTTGGTGATTTGGAAGGTGTACAGACCTCTGTTGTCTGCAGTAAAGGGCATTTTGAATCAGGAATCTTAAACAAGACTAAGCAATGATTCACTGTTTTGTTTCTAAAAAGAAAATCTGCATTACAGTGAAAGAGAAGTATCCCCTCTCTGGTGCCTTGTAAATTTTTTGCTGATAATGTACTCTGCATGAATCTAGCAATTAAAAAGGAAAATATCTGCTGTTTGGATTAAGATAAGCAGACAGTAGCAACCAAGTTATCCTTGAATCAGGATTCATGTTGAGTCATGTGGAAGACCGTAGTTCATGTGCTGCTTTGGGTTTTTTTTCAGACCAGATGGTCTTGAACAGTTGGGGTGAAAGAAAAGGACAGCAGGAGAGAAAGAGACAAACACAGCACCATTACGGGTCAGAAAGGCCAGAAGCTGCATATCAGAAACATGTAGCTCTGGAGCCATGGATAGCTGCAACGATGTGCCCACAGAGAAACACACTGACTGAAGGAGGAAGGGGTACCCACAGTACTGGAGTTGAGGGGGATGAGGGGGGATGGCATCCCCCCTGAAATAAAAACTGTCCAAATCATCCCCCCTGTAAAACTGCCATCCCTCCTTTCCATCCCGTATGTCATTTCATCAATGAATGTGGTTTTACTGCTATTTCAACATTTAGAGTCATCACCAGAAAAATAACACCAGAAAAATAACTTATTTGACAATTTTCACCTGTTTCAGGTACATTTTCACTTGAAATAAGTAGAAAAATCTGCTAGTGGGAAAAACTCAAAATCTTACCAGGAATATTTGTCTTATTTCTAGTTATCTCTCATTTTTAGTCAAAAAATCGAATTACCCTTAAAGCGATTGTGACATGAAAAACAAATTTTTCTTGATTTTTTGTGTTTTGTTGGGTGTCTTGACATCAATTACACCCAAAAAACAACGAACTTTTAACATTCAGTGTATTGTGTGCTTTCTGGGATTTTCCGCATAACTGTGCAAAAACGGCGCATGTGGTTTGGTGGCGGGCCGTTACGTAACGGCCCGCTAAATCACCGCCCCCTCCACCCAGCTCCCTGCCTCCTCTCCTCTCCAGCGCACCATAAAGGCTGATTTATGGTTCCGCGTTACCCCGACGCAGAACCTACGGCGTAGGGTTACGCGGCGACGCGCACCGTACGCTGATCCCTACGGCGTAGGCTCTGCGTCGATTTAACGCGGAACCATAAATGAGGCTTAACACGGAGCTGTTTAGAGCGTCTTTTGTTCTAATCACCGGAGGAAAACTGCTAAGAAGACCCGCGGCCACTGACTGGACTTAAGATAAGGGGACAGTGCTGCTTGCATGCCTTTATTTTTATGATTGTTTGCTGTGGTTCTCCCTGCTGCTCTTCCGTGCATGCTTCGCCTGTCGCTCCGACGCCGCTGTGAGCGTATGGTTGGGCTGGAGGAGGAGGAGGTTTGGAGGAGGAGCGGAGCAATGATTGACAGGAAAGGGGGGAAAGGAAGCATTTTTCACGGCGCAAAAAAACACTGTCATAAAAAGCCAGGAAAAGAGTACTAAGAGTGAAGTTTTTCTTGTTACACTCTTTTAGACACATTTGAGGGATGTTGGCCAAGACTTTTAATAGTGTTAAAAGCATGTTAAAAATGATGTCACAATACCTTTAAAACAAGAGTCATTACCAGAAAAAAATATTAGTTATATGACAATTTTCACCTGTTTCAAGTAAATTTTCAAGTAGAAAAATCTGCCAGTGGGACAAGATTTATCTTCTCATTACAAGCAAAAAAATCTTGTTGCACTGGCAGATTTTTCTACTTATTTCAAGTGAAAATCTACTTGAAACAGGTGAAAATTGTTGTTTTTTCCAGTGATGAGTCTTGTTTTAAGTGTAATGAGATTTTCTTTACTAAAATGAGACATTTTAACTAGAAATAAGACAAATATTCTTGTTAAGATTTTGAGTTTTTGCAGTGCTCCATTTTACTTATCCTGTGAAGGACAGAGTCATATTGATAAGTTCAGAAAAGTGTTTTTTATGGTTGTGTTTTGATGTATTTGATGTAAGCCCAGTGGATATTTAAAGCTTACAGAAGGCTGCATTTAACTGCTGCTATGTCATTCCTGCAGTATTTCTGCAGCTGTTTTGGTCACTGCTATTATTTGTAATATATTATATTATTTGTAATCAGCACAAATTATCTGTCCCCATATGATAAAATCCACCATTGCCCTGATATTCTTTTACAACTGGAGTACTGGGTACCCAGGTTATTGTGTTAACATGAGGGGCTGAGGGGCTCAGAACACATTCCAACTATGTACAAGGCCAGGGACGTTTATTTGTACAGCGCATTTTAGCAGCCAGGCCATTCAAGGAGCTTTAGATAATAAAAACATCAAAAGAAAAAAATTGATTGAGCTGCAGTGGTTTTATCAAACTGAAATTAACAGTTTAAAGCTAAGAATGGTTTTAATCCATCAGTCAGTTTTTCACATTGATTTAAAGGAACTGGGTTTCAGTTCCTGCAGTTTTCTGGAAGTTTGTTCCAGATCTGTGGAGCATAGAAGCTGAATGCTGCTTCCCCATGTCTGGTTCTGGTTCTGGTTCTGGGGAACCAGAGCAGACCTGAACCAGGAGACCTGAGAGGGCTGGATGGTTGCTATGGCAACAAGTCTCTGGTGTATTTTGGTCCTAAACCATTCAGAGATTTCTAAACTAACAGAAGTATTTTAAAGTCTATTCTCTGAGGTCCAGGGAGCCAATGTGCAGATCTCAGAACCGGACTGGTTTCTTAGTTCTGGTGAGAACTGGAGGATCTTCAGGTGATAGAAGGTGAACTTTGTAATTGTCTTAGTGTCTCTGAAGGTTCAGGTCTGAGTCCATGACTACACCCAGAGTCCAGGCCGTACAGATGTAATAGACTCTTAAACTCTTCCTTTGGTGCAAAAACAACTACTTCAGTTTAGTTTGTGTTTGACTAAAGAACATTATGTCACATCCACTCACTGATTTGTTCTCTGCATCCACTCAACGCTTGTATGGGCTCATTGTGTGCTGGTGACATTGTGATGTAAAGTTGTGTCATCTGCGTAGTTAGGGTAACTTTGTCAAGACAGAATCATTTCAGAGGCACAAATGCCCTTATTCAATACCACTCATCTTATATTAATTACAGGAAAATGTAATAGTTCAAATCTTTGAACAAGCAAATCCCCCTGTGATGCTCATGTAATCTTCAAAACTTTGGGAAAACATTTGATTTCATGAATTCAGCGGTTCCGGTGCACTAGACTTAAGACTGTAGTGAGGTACAGCTGGGGCACACATAATGCATGCCAAAAAATATTTTTGCACTTATTATATTTAAAAAAGCATAAATAGTGCTTTAAACTATACGATCAGATCAGATTGTGTTGTTGACTGGATCTTTCATTTACCACCTGAATGAACTGATGCACTTGGCGTGAACTTTACTCAAGTATTTTAGCAGGATCCCACCGTTAACGCACTGTTTCACGCTGATAGTCAACTCACTGAAATTCCCCTTAGGTCTGACTCTAATCCCCACTTTGGGTTTTCCACCCTTATTACGGTAGCTACTTTTTTTTTTTTTTCTCTCTACCTTGTCTGCACACATATTAATGGTTGATACCATGCCGGTAAAAACCTAAGGCATATATATGTGCATTATTACTATATGTAATATATATAAATATATATATACGCATACATACGCATACACATACATATACACATACATATACACATACAAACCCAGTGAGTTTTTTTTTTTTTTTTTTGGGGGGGGGGTGACATCCGCTGCTAAACCAGGAAGCAGGAACACATGGAGGCACACGTCAAGCACTGGAAATCTGCAACAAAAACCACAAACGAAACACAAAACCAACAAAACCGACACGGAGCCGACCAAAACACGAGCAGCAATCGACCCAAATCTCGAGATCCGAACGAGGCCTGAGCTAAGCTACCGCTAACTAACCCCAAAAACTACAGAGCAAGCATGCACAAGTAGCAAGCACGGTAGCTACTTCTAACGAAAGTCACTATCTGTACTGCTGATGTTAATTCGGTTATCTTGATACGTTTATGAAGTTAACGTAGCGTTACCGTCCACTGATGTTGCCTAGCAACAAGGGGCTTACCTCTCTCATTTCTCTGTTTTATCCCTGCTGCAAGATAATAACTTTCTGATATCCATCTACCGGAGTAATACTGTTTCAGCCAAATCGAAATCTAAATAAAAGATGAAATTATATACATAGTCTATTTGGCAAGTTGTTGTGGACTAAGATTACACCTTTAGGCCCAGTCCCAATCTCCCCCTAGTCCTACTTTTCATCCCTAACCCTAAATTTTGCACGTTCCCGTGAGGGTAGTGGTGTCCCAATTCCTCTTAGCATGTAGGGCTAGTGGACATAACGAGGGCTAGTGGACATAACGAGGGCTAGTGGACATAACGAGGGCTAGTGTGTATCAATCTAACCCTTCAGAGTGAGGGATTTCAGATACTGACTCACCGACCGAGGGCCTGAGAAAATTTCCCAGAATGCTTTACGTCATCATTTGCAGACTGAATCAAACAAAAAAACATGGCGGACATTTCTTATTTTTTAGTGAATAAAATCAATATTTTGAGTTAGTTTCTGCATAAAAATGCGTTTTGATTACATTTCTAGCGAGAAATATATATTTTACTTTCATAATATTCACTCAGTGAATGTACATAATCACTCGCTTGCTCGTTGTTGCAAAGTCTTTTCAGATCTCGCCAGAATAAAGGATGATTTATGGTTCTGCGTTAAATGGATGCAGAGCCTACGCCGTAGGCTCTGCATCCATTTAACGCGGAACCATAAATCGCTGGCTTCTCTTCTCATGTCCCGAAAACATCGGATCAAATTTCTTAACAGGCGTTATTTGGATAAACTGAGGCCAGGTTGGGGATCTTAACGGTTACTTTTACGCCTGAAAAAATATGAAAACTTAATAAAGTGGCATATTAACAGCTACAGCTGAAATTAAAACAGCTTTTATCTCTGGGCTTCCTGATATGGTGTGACGTTTGTGCAAACGTAACTACGCAGTCGCTTACGTACCCGAACGTAAACCACGCAGTGACGTAGCAAGTGGTTCCCAATCCCTAGGGAAGATTACAAGGACCTACGCCTGTGGCTTCATTTTTAGGGCTAGTGGTAGAAAGTAGGGGGTGTTTTGGGATTGGCCCTTAGTCACTCAGCTGCTAGACAGCACCTCTCTCTCTGTCTCTCTCTACAGGTGAATGAAATGCCATATTAAGTAGCCATGTATGGAGCTAGAACAGTCTCATAAGTAACAAATGCTTACGCCGATCCACAAATGCACAGGACAAAATTCACAAATGCATGATGCAAGATGCAAGAACAATTCACACGTGTGTAGGACCAGATACATATATGTATTTTTGATGCACACACAAATATAACCTGATTTACAAACGATTTTTTGTCTGTGAGCTGCGCTGGATTTGCGTGTGACTTTTGAGACTCCCCTGACGTGACTCGATCCACAAATACGTTTTTTTTTTTTAACACAGAAGGATCTGCAACCAATCAGATATCTTCCTTTGTTTCAGCCAATCATAAGACCGCACCCCACGTGGGGGACGATTTACTCTAAACCAATCAGATTAAAGGGGCAGATACACCTCCTGTTTGACCTTCCCTCGCGTCCGTTCACTTAGAAAAGTGATTAATATTTGGAGTTGGTGGAGTAAAGATAAATAAGCCAGACAGCAACACGGGATGGAGAGGAGATCACTGCTCTGCTTTTCTTGTGATCTCGGTGAAGAAAACAACGCGATCAGAGATGGTTTGTCGGGCCGTCCAACCAGAACCAGTTCTTGCTCTGGCTGCATTTGTGGATCCGCGTGTGCATTTGTTACTTATAGCCATGTGCGCATTTTGTTGCTTATGCTATGTAGACTTAAAGGGGACCTATTATGGCATCTAATACCTATTTTAAACAGGCCTTGAATGTCTTAAAAACAAGCTTTTGATTGTTTTTGCTACATAAATTAGAAATTCAGCCTCTGAGCCATGTCTTTATCTTCCCATTCTCTAACCTCATTATCTATGCAGGATTCTGAGTGGGCGGGGCTATGATAATGAGGCTCTGTGCTGATTGGCTGCCTGAATGACGCGATACACCGCTACGAAAAAATGGTTGAAGCTCCGGCCGGCGGAGTTAGTTGTGGGCGTGGTTTCACACATCGGTCCCGTCGTTACGTAACGACGGGAGCAGAATCTTATTGGCTCGTAGATCCACATCACACTGGATGGCTCATCCGGGCGGCTGTACAGACACTGCAGAATTTGGTTTCTTTCCTCCTTCTCTGAGTTGGCAGGCTGAGGGGAAACCACTTTATATATGTTAAAGCAAGAAAAAACCTGTTTTTCATAAAAGGGTCCCCTTTAAATTCCAAAGTGATCAATACTGGAGCGTGTGCCCCCAGTATAAATATGTCTGATGTTCCCGTGGTAGTCCCCCTCCAATGCCAGCCCAACATGTTCCAGCACCAGTCCCCACTGTGCAGCCCGTTTGAAGGAGACCAATAATGTATGTATGTTATATATAAATGTATGAATGCATGGAGGAACACCTCATGTAGCATAAAAATGCTTAGTGTAGTCAACAAAAGAAGAATAATCCTATATAAGTGTAGTCCATTTACCATTCTGCAATGACAAAAAGCATCTACATTACTGTTCCTCTTCGTTTTACCTTTTGTCCAGACCACGTGTTCATGCTCAATGCCTATTTCACTGTGTCAAAGACCAACGTACAGAGTTCAGATTCAGGGAATCTCGTTGTGCTCAATGTGATTTAAGCTCGTACAAAAATAGAAACGTAATCACATTCATTGTCAAAAAGGGAGGTAAGCTTATTTCTTATTTCTCCTGCTTAGCTGCAGGCATGGTAGTGACATGAAAAGAAAGAGAAAGAAGAGGAAAATAAAGGGCTGGAATGTGTATTTCTGCAGCCCAGATTGTCGGTAAACAAGGTGTAAGATGTCAAACTGGATTTTTAAAAAGAGCCATAGAAACAATGTGATTTGGGTTAGGTGGGGGGGGATCTGGTGTAGGAGGCAAATGTGAAGCAGAGTTCTGTGACAAACTTTGACTAGAAGAGTGGGTGAGAGACTAGAAAAGGAGCTTAATGGAATGGGAGTCAGACATAAGAGGAAGAGAGATAATGGACTTGGATGAGAGAAGAAGAGGAATTGCAGAGCAGAGATTACTGTAAAATTTAGAGAAAGAGACTGAGCTCATGCCATGCATGCAGCTTGTCACAAATAAATGAGCAGTGAGAGGAGGGCTCCTCCCGTCTGAGGAAGAAATGACTGATTAAGGGTGTGGAGAGGACCTATGTGTAGGAGATGAGTAGCAGGAGTTCCAAAACAAAAAATAACTATTTACCAAACAGCACTTAGGCAGGAATCCAAAGCAATGATGTCTTTACCAGAAAAATGGAGAGAACTCAAACAACCAACGAGGTGGAACGGCAAACAGACGGATAGAAAAGCAGAGGTTGAAAAACAGACGGGATGAGGGTGATGGGTCAAATGAAGCAAGGCTTCAATCAGTGCGTTTACATGGGAAGTTTAATTCCTCTTTAATTCAGAATTAAAATTAAATCCGATTTAAAGGGGACCTATTATGGCATTTAATGTATATTTTAAACAGGCCTTGAATGTCTTAAAAACGATCTGAAGCTTGTTTTTTCTACATAAAACAGAAATCCAGCCTGTGGGCCATGTCTCTAGTTTTACCGCTTCTAACCTCTTTTTCTGTGAGTGATCCTGAGGGGGCGGGGCTATGATAATGAGGCTCTGTGCTGATTGGCTGCTTGAATGACGTGTAAGCCAATCCTGTGGAGTCTGTCTGCCAGGATAACATGATCGACAGTGTCAAATGCCTTTGATAAGTCGATAAAGAGAGCTGCACAATATTTTCGGCCATATAGTGCCTCTATGATATCATTTACCACTTTGATAGCAGCAGTTATTGTACTGTGCAGTATTTGACCCAGTCTTTGTACGTTTTGACCGTATAGAAACTTAATTCTTACCATTGTAAGAATGAGATGAACCTGCTGTACTATACTGCCCTTACTTTTTAACAACTTGTGCTTTTTATTATTTTCCTCGTTTCTCATCATTTTATTTCATTTTATTTGTTATTTACTGTTTAATTGTGTCTTGCCGCTTTTAATGTTGATGTAAAGCACTTTGAATGACCTTGTGTTGAATTGTGCCCCCCATTTTTTATGACACAGTAACATTTAGCATCTTGTTCTCAATGTATCAACGTTAATTCTCTTCAGCTACCGTGCCTGACTCTTCCCTGCCCTCGTGCTTTGCAGCAGAGGACGTTTGCGTCCAGCCCCGTCTCCGAGGCGTTCCTGGTGAAGCTCAGCGGGGTGATACGGCATCCTCAGGAGGACCCAGAGATGCTGTGGGTGATGGGTCCCGTGCTGGCTGTTATCATCATCATCATTGTTGTCATTGCCATTTTACTCTTCAAAAGGTGAGTCTCTGACTAAAACTGCAGACATTGTTCAACCAGAATATTTGTATTTTTGTCATGAATCGCCTGACAGATTCACACTGCAAAAACTCAAAATCTTAACAAGAATATTTGTCTTATTTCTAGTTAAAATGTCTCATTTTAGTAAAAAAAAATCTCATTACACTTAAAACAAGACTCTTCACTGGAAAAAACAACATTTTCACCTGTTTCAAGTAGATTTTCACTTAAAATAAGTAAAAAAATCTGCCAGTGGAACAAGATTATTTTGCTTGTAATGAGAAGATAAATCTTGTTCCACTGGCAGATTTTTTTACTTATTTCAAGTGAAAATCTACTTGAAACAGGTGAAAATTGTCAAATAACAAGTAATTTTTCTGGTAATGACTCTTGTTTTAAGTGTAATGAGATTTTTTGACTAAAAATGAGACATTTTAACTAGAAATAAGACAAATATTCCTGGTAAGATTTAGAGTTTTTGCAGTGCACTTGGAAACACACGAATGGGAAACACAGTAATCAGTTTGTAAAGGTGTGTGGTCTCACTGAATCCAACGTTTTGGGATTTCTCTGGTGTTGTGATTGATTGGTGCTATATTAAATGGTAAATGGTAAATGGATTACACTTATACAGTGCTTTCCAGCTGTACTCCTACAGGCCCAAAGCGCTTTACACTGTAGACGTTCACCCACACACGCACACATTCACACACTGGTTGTCGGCAGAGCTGCCATACAACGGTGCTGGCCTGACAACCGGGAAAAACTGGAGATTCAGTGTCTTGCCCAAGGACACTAATGGAGCTTTTCCACTAGTACCTACTCAGCCCGACTCCACCCGCCTCGCCCTCGTTTATTTTCAATACCCAGATCAGAAGTAGGAGGTTGGAGGAAGCTGCTGTGACGTTTGTAGCCTTGACAGACATGGACTGAGAAAGCTCCTGGTATATGTTTTCATTCCTCATGGCCCCATTTAGCTCTGTCTGGATATTTTCCTCCGCCACCAGGTTTAAGAAGGTCTCCACCTCGGAGTTTGACCACGGAACAGATTTCTGTGCTGCCATTGTTCTTCAAAAAAAGGAACAAGAAGCCGCGAGTCGCTCTTGAAACAATGTCACATCCTGACTCAGACGTCTGATTGGCCAACCCAAGTCGGGCTGAGTAGGTTCTAGTGGAAAAGTGGACACAGGACACAGGAGGAACTAGGACTCGAACCACTGACCTTCAGGTCAGTGGCACCACCAGGGAGTGGCCAGGGGTGGCCACGGCCACCCCTACAAATTTGCTGGCCACCCCACTAGCCACACCACTTGCCTCAATAAACAAACAAAAAAAAAACACTTGCCGTCACATAGATTCTATCGTCAGTTATGTGTTTCATCCCAAATCATTTGGGCCAAATGCATTAAGTATTTCTGAGCCTGTATACTACAACAGTATAATAAAATCCTGTACTGATGGCTTTTGGTTTTGGTGTCCACCACAAGAATTGAACTGGCCCCATCTGGCCCCCCCCTATGAAACATTTTTGGAGCCGTCCCTGCTTCAGGTTCAT